>NC_056741.1:1322805717-1323013217 GCF_019279795.1 Protopterus annectens | reverse complement strand
CTCCTGCAGCCATCAGCCCCCACATCCCTCCTATAAAGCTCCCTGCATCCCGTAGGTATATTTCACTCTTTAGCACCCAGCCACTACCCCATTTCTGCCACTAGATGTCAGCACTCCCCAGGATATGTATTTTACTTATCCTACGTTCCTAAATTACATTGCATGAGCTAGTAATCTAATTATCCTATCTCCCAACCAGCCAATCTCTGTCCCTGCCTTTAGTGTTTCCCCTAGCTCGATACTTACCCAGTACAGCAGGACCACCCATTGTCCATAGCCTCTCTCACAGATTGTTTTTCTCCAGTAGGATTCTCCTCTCTTTGGCCCTCTCCATTAGCATCTTAATCAACACATCCATACAAGAATCTTATGTCCCCAAGCACTGGCATGCTGCCTTTATACATCCTCTCCAAAGGCGGTAAAAATAATACTACCTCAAACTTTTGCCCCATAGCCATCCTCTCCCCAATATCAAAAATATTGGAAAAATGTGTTCACACCCAAATAATGGCCTTCCTAACAATAAACCATCTAATCTTTCAATCCCAACATGGCTTCCGCCCTGGCCATAGTACTATTACTGTTCTTCTCTCCTTCTTAGATATAGTCAAGAACATCCACGACTCCGGAAATATCATTTCTACAGTTTTTTTAGACCTCTGCAAGGCTTTCAACACAATCTCCGATACCCATCTTCTCAGCCATCTTGCTAATCTTAACCTTTCTCACAATTCCCTCTCCTGGTTTTCAAGTTATCTATCTGATAGATCTCAAGCTGTAAATGGAAGAAAGGCACCTCAGACTTCCTCCCGCCCCTACTAGAGTTTTCCAAGGATCTATTCTTGGCCCGATGCTGTTTAACGTCTTTGTCAATGACTTCCACTTAGCCATCCCAAATACTAAAATAGTACAATATGCTGACGACTCCGCTTTAATCTGCAGTGCCATCAACTTCCCAGAACTTCAATCATACACACAAACCGCCTTCTCTGCCGCTGAGGACTGGATGTTGCAAAACCATCTATCTCTAAACGCTAACATATCTAAAATACTGCTCTTCACTCCCTCAAAATCCTGCCCGCTTGACAAAAATTCTTTCCAAATCAGAAGCCACAACAATTCTGCTATAGAAATCGTTCCCTATGCTAAACCTTGGTGTCACCATAGGTGAACACCTAAAATTTAACACACATATTCAACTAAACATCAAGAAAACTCATCAAAAACTCGGCCTACTATATAGAAACATCCACTATCTCACTCCTTCAACTAGACAAACCCTTGCCACTACCTACCTTCTCCCTCTCTATTGTATGGTGCACCTGTACTAACTAACCTATCTGCCTCCATCTCTTCCAAAATGGAAAGTTGTTACAATAAAATCTCCAAGTTTGCCATAAAAGCCAAACACTCCTCCCACCATTGCTCTGCCCTCTACATGCTTAATTGGCTAGAACTTCCCAACCATCTCAACTACATCCAACTTACTACTGTCTGTAGGCTATTCTTTAACCCTGCCATATGCCCTGCTCTTTCCAACATCCTACAACCTTACACCCCAAACAGGCCACTTAGATCTTCTCACCTAAACCTTCTCACAGTCTACAAACCAATCCGCCCTGCTGGACGGCACCTCCTGTCCTTCTCCCTAGCCAAAAAATGGAACTCTCTCCCTCCTTCTCTTCGAACTATTGAAAACACTGACAACTTCAAATCACATCTCCAGTCCTACTTTTTCTCTAACTGGAAGTGCAATTGCACTTTACCCACCTAACCTTCTTCTCTCCTCATTTTAAATCATATTTTCCCTACTTCCCCTTTGCCTACTACTTATCTCCTCTAGAAATGACTTACTCTTCAGCATTATCTCATGCACATTTTGTATATATTGTATATAGTTTCCTCTCCCTGTTCTCCTCTGCCACCCAAACAAGACACATTTTCTATACAACCAATGGAATTTTTTCCTTTCAACATATGACTTATATGCTAAGTTTCTAATGTACCAGTTCATGTCTCTGTTCTAAAATGTATCTGCACCCTCAATAGTTACTGTATTATCTTATGTATCTGCATCTTGAGGGGTACTTTATCTGAATACTTAATGTTTACTATGTAATGTGGAGCTTTACCAATGTAACAGTTCCTGTCTGAATTTTGAATGGTAACTTTAATCCACAAATTCCATGTCTACTATCTAATGTGGAGCCTTACCAATTTATCTGTTTATGTCTCTGATTTTATAATGTATATACACCCTCCATATTGACTGTATTTTGCTTATCTTATGCATCTGCATCATGAATTGTAACTTAATCTGAATATCTAATGTTTTACTATGTAATGTTGGAGCTTTCCTCCATGGGCTTTCATTGAAAATGGGTTGTTGAGCCCAGTGGACACCCCCCCCCCCGGTCACCAAACTGAAATAAATAAATAAATAATGTATATGTGTATATATGTATATATATATATATATATATATATATATATATATATATATATATTCACACACATGTGTATGTATATTGATATATATATATATATATATATATATATATATGTATATATATATATAAAATATATTGTATATACAGATATATAGTATATATTTATACATATATAAACACACGCATATGTGTGTGCGCATATATATATATATATATATATATATATATATATATATATATATATATATATATATATATATATGGGTTCCCTTCAGAATCTTGAAATCCTGAAACCTCGAAATTCATATGGTCGAGACCATATGATCGAAGTTTCAGAATTTAGAAATTCTGAACAAAGATCTGCATACAGTGCGGAACAGGAGATTTCCCTTTTCCTCACTGTAGTGCAGTGTCGGAGTTGGTATATTTAAGTAGCGGGGATATGGGGGGGTGTAGGCAGACTTGACCCCCTGCAGAAACCTTTAAATTGTTTTTTTTTTTTTATTTTATTTGTTTTGGAATTTCTATATTCCGAAACATCGATCATATGGTCTCAATCATATGACATTCGATGTTTCGGAATTTCGAAATTCTGAAGTGAATCCACGTGTAGATATATATATATATATATATATATATATATATATATATATATATATATATATTTATATATATATATACACTCACTCACAGACACACACACACACACACACATATATATATATATATATATATATATATATATATATATATATATATGTTGTTCAACTCTGCACAGGAATATGGTTTTCCACCCCCAAAGGACTTTTTCTTAAAAACAAGTAAAGCAAAAATAACCAGCAAAACCAAAAACTAAACCAAAAGCAAGAGACAAAAGATCCACCAGCAATAGCGTACTGCAATTTTAATGTCCGCTTTCGTCACAAGACTTCCTCAGAATGCAAAAACAGTTACACCAAACAACTCTTAAATAGACAAGTTAATTACACAAAATTAATTAAAATTACTTAGAACAGCGTGAGACCATTTGGCAAGTTCGTTTAAATTCAGACAAATTTCCAGGGCTAAATGATGCCATAAACATTAAATGTTTTTTAAAATACAGGAAACTGCATGTTAATAAAGACAGTGATATTATGGCTTTGCTTATTTAAAAAAATTTTTTACATCATTTGACAGTGGTTTTGTGATGCTAAATCAATTAATTTTAATTAATTGTTAATTATATTTGTGTAATTAACTTGTCTATTTAAGAGTTGTTTGGTGTAACTGTTTTTGCATTCTGAGGAAGTCTTGTGACGAAAGCGGACATTAAAATTGCAGTACGCTATTGCTGGTGGATTTTTTGTCTCTTGCTTTTGGTTTAGTTTTTGGTTTTGCTGGTTATTTTTGCTTTATTGGTTTTATTGGTCTTTTTGGAGCTATGACCGAAGCCGGAGACGATGCATTGTTGAACTTGTTGGTTCATCCAACACCGACTTCAGAAGTTACTACTCTAAACAACTTGTTAGCGGCTACCTTATTGGATATTCAGAATTCTCTCAAGTTTTTGGTCTCAAGAGCCAATGAGAAAGAACGCATTGACTTGAGACCTACTAGCGCGAACGAGGTGAACATTTCAAGTCCAAACTCATCTTTTCAAGAGTTGGACACTGTTATGGAAATGGTGGATAAACGCGAAAGGGATTATTGTCAACCCAAGACGTCTCCTTCGTGGAGAAAAATACAGTCCAAGAATGTCGTAGGCTGCAGGACAGTGCGATTCTTTCTGGACGAGGTAGCAAATCCGTTTGGCAATACAGGTAAATCTTGCCAACCGTTTAATTCTGTAGACATTAGCAACAAACGTAGTCTCTTATTGAGATTACTAAAGAGATACCGCTCATTGGACCTTGAGAATTGTTATTTTAGGCGATGCATTGAGTTAAATATTGTCCCTAAGGGACTTAGATTTTTTAAATGCCCTAACAGCGTTACGGCAAATCAACCTTTTTTTAAGACTTTAACCAATTTCTTTAATAATGCTGGCATTGAATTTTTGAAATTGCTCATCGAAAATAATTTTACCAAGATGAGCGATTTAAAGGAAGAAATTGTGTTAATTGAAGGTGAATTAAAGAGCTTGTTGGGTGAAGCAAATGTTAAGGAATTTTTTGATGTTATTCACGAAGAACTTGAACAACATACGGCTGAAGTTACCAGCCGTAAACAACTGAAACTGACTCGTGATCTTTTTTCCTATGAAAATTATAGCGCTTACAACAACTTTGCAAACAAAGGGAGTGCACCTTTTATTAAAGGGAGCAACCCTCGTGCACCTACTTTCAACAGTTGGGGCAAAAGGAACTACAACACCGTTGTTTCTGGCATTAGTGACTCAGAACAACAGGTTACCGATCAGGTTACTGGTGACCAGGTCGACAATCAGAGAAGCCCTAAAACCACTGCTACCACGGTTGAAAGCAATGGTAATGACAATCCTTCAACTATTAGCAATGCTACTGGTGAAGATTTTTTGAACACCAACAGCAATGATACGGAAAGCGCTGTTGACAATTCAAACATCAATGGTTCAGTTAGACCTAAGGGTAGAACTGGGACAATTATTCCTACTAACATTACAACATCTTCTTCTTTTTTCAACAAGAGGTCGACTCACAACAACAACAGGAAAACTGTTTTAACCAAGAGTCGGACCTTTCTGGGATCGAACTCGTCAGGGGACGAGACCTAGACAGGATGCTAGACAAATTCAGCATTATTAATTTAACTGAACATTGTTTTACTGATTGTGAATTAAAAATTTTAAAATATGGTTTAAATGTTATACCAAGTTCTAGGGCTAAATTTAGCAAAATCATCATTGACATAAAAAAATTCACAAGGAAATTAAATTTATTTTATTTGATGAATTCGTTTTCAGATAAAGAAAAAAAGACTTTAACTAAACCCTCTAATTTTACCCCTCATTTGCATCACACAATTAAGGTTTTCGAGGAACAATGTATTCAAGATATTACCCAGGTTTTGAAAACCAAGAGCCATACTACAAATAATTTAAATCATGATGAGAGGATGGCACTTAGTAATCTGAAACATTTTTTGTAAGGATTTTAGATTTATGAAGAGCGATAAGGGAGGTAATATTGTTATTATGAGCCAAGAACTTTATAACAAAAAAATGTTGGACATCATAAATAATACTGAGGAGTATGAGGCAATTAGTTACCATGAAATAAAGCGCAGGGAGCGCTTTATTCATTCTGAATTGTACGCACTTCTCATGACTGGTGACATAACTTTTGATGTTTATGATTTCTGTACAGTCCAAGAACCACGCATAGGAGTTATTTTTGGCATACCCAAAACACACAAGAGTTTAACTAATCCTCCCCTTAGACCAATTGTCTCTTCACCACATTCTGTAACTGAGGGCATTTCTCGTGTAATAGATGCTGTGTTGGGGCCTATTCTAGCTAGCGAAATTTCATTTGTTAAAGATTCATGGCATTTCTTAAGCAAATTTGGGTTATTTTTACAAAATGGGAATTTTGATCCCTTAAGACATATTGTTTTTACCGTAGACGTGGTTTCTTTATACACGTGCATTACTCACGTTCAAGGAGTGGATGCCGTGTGCAATTTTCTACTTAAAAAGAACACAGGATTGACTAAGAATGCCATTTCCACTATTAGGCATTTTTTGGAAATTATTTTAGAAAATAATTTTTTCCTGCTAGGACAAGCTTATTATCGACAAAAGAGGGGCGTGGCTATGGGGTCCCCTGCTGCACCAGCATACGCCAATCTTGTTATGGCCTGGTGGGAGTCTGAATTTATACCAATGTTAAGCAACAAATTTCATATTAATTTTTTCTGTCGTTTTATTGATGATTTATTTTTTGTTATTGAGGGTGATTCCCGCACTGTTGACATCTTTATTTCAGAAATTAATTCATTTTCTGATTATCTGAAGTTTACTAAGGGTTGTGCAGGGTTGCAAGTTAATTTTCTTGATGTTTTTTTATACTGGGACGAGATTGAGTTTAGATTTCACAGCAAAATCTTTCGAAAAGAAACTTTCACAAATGGATATTTACATCATCTTAGCAACCATCCTAGGCACATCATTAGAAACATCCCTCGTGGTCAATTAATAAGAGCTAGTCGTATGACCTCCAAGTATTGTGATCTTATTGATGAATTCAATCTTATTATTTCTTTGTTTATTGAGAGGGGATACAAGACAACTGAGTTGACTAAGTTAAGTGATGAGATTTTAAGTAGACGTCTCAGTTCTTTCAAAGCTTTATTAGACAACCCTACATCTTTGGTTACCACTGATAACAACTCTACTTTTGTGAATGATATCAATAGTAATACTATTTGCTCATTGGACATGAGTTCCGATGGGGGTCAAATCAGGAAAGTTGTAATAAACAATTGGAGGATTATAAAGGGCAACCATGACATTCAAAAAATTTTGGGGAACCAATCTTCTTTTGTTTTTAGGAACAACTGCAATTTAAAGAGAACTTTAGAATTTCATGATTTTAACAATAGAATATTACATACTAACAAAATTGGTATGCATTGTTGCCACACTTGTAATATGTGCAGATTTATTTCTGAAGGCCCGTATATCAGGATAGAAACAATTGACAAGACCATGAAGGTTCCTGGTTACACTGATTGTAATTCCAAGGGGGTAGTTTACATCAGTTTGTGTTCCAGTTGCCCAGCCTTTTATGTGGGCATGACGACTCGATGTCTCAAGACCAGAATAAGGGAGCACATTTACAGCATACGCAGCAAAGATGAAACTAATGCTCTTTTTAAGCATTCTGTTATTTGTTCTTCTTTTAAAAAATTTTTATTTTCTGTATTAGAAGTCGTACATTCAGATTTAAGAGGGGGGGGATTACAAAAACTACTTAGAACAGCGTGAGACCATTTGGCAAGTTCGTTTAAATTCAGACAAATTTCCAGGGCTAAATGATGCCATAAACATTAAGTGTTTTTTTAAAACACAGGAAACTGCATGTTAATAAAGATAGTGACATTACGGCTTTGTTTATTTAAAACTTTTACATCATTTGACAGTGGTTTTGTGATGTTAAATTAATTAATTTTAATTAATTGTTAATTATATTTGTACAATTAACTTGTCTATTTAAGAGTTGTTTGGTCTAACTGTTTTTGCATTCTGAGGAAGTCTTGTGACGAAAGCGGACATTAAAATTGCAGTACGCTATTGCTGGTGGATCTTTTGTCTCTTGCTTTTGGTTTAGTTTTTGACTTTTTCTTAAATCAGAAGGGGGGAAGGAAAATGTGGTTCTGAAAACCCCAGAGTTTTTCCCAGGACTCCTTCAGAAACAGATCTCCCTGAAGCTGGGGAGACTCTAAAAATATTTATCCCCCATGCACAGAGAAGGCCTGCAGAGCCAAGGCTTCAGGGGTCCCTGCACTGAGATACCTTATTAGTGCTCCTGAACGGTTGCCCAACTGCTGCACTCTGCTGCCTCCAGAATGCATCAGTTGGTTTGCCCAACTGCTGCACTCTGGATGCAGTCGGGGGCATCTCTTTCTGCTCCTGCAGACTTGGAAGTCACCAAAGATGTCTGACTGCAGAGGATTATTACCAGAGGCTACTACATTCCATTTTCCCATCTTCCATCATACCTAACACATTTTCCTTTCCCTTTTCTGATTACAGTAATAAGTTACCCAGCATGCCACCACATCAGAGAAAGATGCAGCCTTAGAAATACAAAAGCTACTAACAAAAAGGGTCATCCAGGAGGCCCCACCAGACTAACAGGGCTTTGGAACTTATGTGATTTTCTGTTTGGTCCCAAAGTAGAATGGGGACCTCAGACATATCTTGGACCTAAGTCATTTGAACCTTTTTGTCAAACACTCGAAGTTCTGGATAGCCACTGTTGCAGGAGGATGTCTGGATGAGCTTCATAGACCAAGGCAGTCCACTAAGTTTCTTTGCTTTCGGCTGGGGACCAGTCATTTTCAGTTAAGAGCCCTGTCCTTTGGTCTCACTACAGGTCCCCATGTTCACCAAATGTATGGCAGTGGTGGTGGCTCATTTGAGATTGCTAAGATTCTTGGAGTTTCATTACCTTGGTGACTGGCTCCTTACTGCTTCCACAGAACATCTCCTGATTTGTGCCAGGGATTACTTGCTTCTTCTTTGCATTCAACTGGGCATCATGGTCAATTACAAATCTCACCGTTGTCCCACACAAGTCTTAGACTAATAGTGGTTCACTTAGACATTATCTGTCAGATAGCAAGGCAAACACAGTGAAAATTCTCCACCTTACAGAGTCAAGCTCTAATTTTCCTGTATTTTCACCCCTCCACATGATTATTTTTACAACTCCTGTGATTCATGGTTGCCTCAAAAACACTGGTTCCAATAGGAAAATTTCATCTGAGTGTACTTCAATGGATGTTAGCAGTACAATGGTCAATAAGATGAAAACTCATGAATTTACCCATATGAATCATCAGTCTATGCAAGAAAAACATAGCATGGTGTTTTCAAGCAATATAGGTTGAACAGGACTCTCTCTTTGTCATAACTTCACCAGAGGCCACTCTGACCACAGATGCTTCCCAGATGGGTGGGAGTCACTACTTGGGGAAGACAATTCAAGGCACGTGGTCCACCTTACAAGCCAGTCTTCACATCAGTATCCTAGAGATGTGAGCAGTCTTCCTTGTGTTGCAGGCATTCCAGGAAGTTCTCCCTTTGGGAATGATTGCTTTATAAACCGACAACATGTCAGTAGTGTGGTACATCAACAAACAAGAGGAAAATGGATCCAACCCTGTGTGTCGAGAAGTGATGAAAGTGTGACAGTGGGCAATGTCTCCCAACTGCTTTCTGATGGCAATGCACGTACTAGGGAAGTCCAACGTCTTGGTGGACAACTTGAGCAAACCTATTCTACTACCTCATGAGTGGCCCCTCAGTTCATCATTGATGAAGCAGATTTTTCGTCAGTGGGGTCAACCATGCTACAATCTATTTGCTTCCCCCAAAATGCCAAGTGCAGCAGGTATTTTGCCCTGCTTCCCCAAAGAGGGGTTTGCTGTGCTTCACACTTGGCCCCTCAGACTTCTTCATGCATATCAGCTGATTCCCCTTATTCCAAAGTTTCTACAGAAAGCCTCTCAAAGGAAGAGCAAAGTCATCCTCATTGCCCTGTTTTTGCCTCGACAAGTGCACTTTCCACTTTCTCTAGCCTCATCTATTACACCATTCTTGGGTCCTGGATCAGCTTCCAGATCTGCTAACTCACCCATCCAGTTTGCCTCACCCGGGCATTCAGGCCCTCAAGCTCTCCTCATGGTTTCTGCACTTCCAGTGATTTCAGGTTATCTTCTCAAGTCATACGCATTCTCATATCTTCCCAGAAGGTTTTGACCAGGATGATATTCAAGACTAAAGTGAAAAAATCTTTCTGTCTGGGCCACGGAGAGACATTTGGACACCTTTTCAGCTCCCATTTCAGCAGTCTTGGATTTTTTGGCCTCATTTTTCCACAGTGGAGCGACTTATTCTATGACCAAGCTTCAACTAGCAGTTATCTCCAATTTTCATACTAAGAAAAAATCATTTGTCCTTGGCATCTCTCAGATTATGTAAAACCTTTCTTAAGGGTACCTTCCTCCTTAGAGCTCCAATTAAGGATCCCACTCCTCCTTGGAATCTTACTACTCTTACAGGCTTTGACACAGTACCCCTTTGAACTAGCAGCTGAAGTAGACCTAAAGTCATTGTCTTGGAAAACCATTTTTCTAGTCACCATTGCATCAGCCAGATCAGTATATGGAGTCCAGGCTCTATCTTCTCAACCTCCATATCTGATTTTGAACAAGGACAGGGTTGCCCTGTGGAACAGTCCCTCCTTTTTACCAAAGGTGGCTTCTAAGGCAGTACTTAACTAAACAATTAATTTTGCCAGTTTTCTTTCCAAAATTCACTAATGAGGGAGAGCATATGCTGTACTTGTTGGATATATATAGACAAGTTAGCTTTAGCTTTTACCTTCAAAGAACACAAGCTATTAGAAAATCTGATCAGCTTTTTGTTCCATTTTCAAAGGCTAAATTAAGCATGCCAGGTTCAAAAGTAACCGTAGTCAGATATCTCACTGAGTTTATTTCTTATGTTTACAAGGATAAAGTATGACCTTAGCGAGGCCCCCAAGGTTTATTCAACAAGATCAATTTCCACTTTTTTTACCTTCCTATCAAGAGCTTTAATAGATGATATTTGTGCTGCAGCTACCTGGTCCAGTACTCACACTTTTATTGCTTATCACAAAGTGGATATTTTTCCAGGGACAGGCGGCTTTTAATAAGTTTGGGGAAAAAGTTGTTCTACAACACTTGTTTTTATATTTTTCAACTGTCAAGCCCAAATGTTGATGTTTGTACTAGCTACTTGTGAGAATATGAGTATTCTTTGTTATCTTTTGCCTCTTCTGAGGAGAAATTTGCATTGTATAAGTTACTGTCTCCTGTTTCTCAAGTGACTACCATTTTTTTGAAATGTATGGATGAATCTGCTAATGCCACTTCCAGTGTTATTGCCACTGGACCTCTTAGGAGGCGAGTTGCCTGGCTATATTCTCATAACCTCCCTCAGGATGTCAAAAATGAAATTTTGAATTCTCCCTCGGATCGAAAATGAGTCTTAGGACCTTTTGCTGCAGAGATCATTACAAATATTGATGAAAGAGGGGAGCTCATTCAGACAAACTCTCAAATTTTCAGCCCCCCTTCTCCAGATTGTCTAAGAGAATCAATGTACCCTCTTCAGCTTTCAATAAAACCAAAATGGTCTCAGCAATCAGCTGATAAGATTATGTTTAAAAAGCAGTAGAAGGGAGGTTCCAAAAGCTGGAACTCCCAGAACAAAGGGCGGTCTTAATAAGTCTGAATGACTATATGAGAGACTTCCCTCACCCCAGCTACCTCCCCATCCTGGCAGACCCTTAATTCTTCCAGAAAGTCTGAACTTCTGTTTCTCTCCTTGACAACAGAATTGTTTCACATATAGGTTCTGAGAGTAATCCGTCAAGGAAGGGTACAAATGGCAGTAAAAGTCTCTCTCTCCTTTTTGGAGACAACTACTCATCCACTAGACCAAACTACTCTTTTCTCTCCTGTCATCCAGCATATGCTGTTTCAAGGGGGCAGTAGAAGCTGTTTCTCCCCCTCATGAAGAGAAGGGTTTTATTGAAGGATGTTTCTGGTTCCAAAGAAAGAAGCTTCTTGGAAACCATTTCTGGACCTTTCCTTTTTGAACCTGTTTGTGATGCTGCCCAAGTCCAGAATGTTGTCACTTCACATCTTGTCACCTCTTATTCCCTATTTTAGTTTCCTAGTGTCCCTAGAATTAAAACAGGCATATTAGCACACTCCTTTATATCCAGAGTTCATGTATTATTTAAGGTTTTCTCTGTCAGGATTACATTGTCATTTCTTTGCTTTATATTTTTGGGTATATGCTGTTCCAGGGGTATTCACAAAGTGTCTAGCTCTTATAATGCCCAAGTGCAGACTGCAAGGTTGTAACACTGCCAGCCCAGCTAACTGGAATTTTGTAAATAATTCTATGTCATTTGTGAATATTGCTATGATTTATACAGAATGGAATGTTATGTACTGAGATTCAAGAATGCAAACAGAGTGTACCCTACTGGAAAATAACAGAAATGTATATAAATTGTATACCTGTGCACATGTATGTTTTAATAGTAGAAGTTGGAACATACGGAGTTAACTTGCAAAACTTCAAGAAAATAAGTTGGAATCAAAATAGTTTATGATTCTGTTATCTCTCAGTTTCAGTGCATCAAGCAGACACAATGTCTAGAGCTAGAAGTTGTTCTAGTGTCTTGAAAGTAATTTTAATTACTAGGTTTAAAATGTAAAGTGTTTTATTGCTTCCTAGCAGTTACACATCTGAGAGATATGTACTTCTCACACAGAGATGATAAAATTCTGTTGGTATCTGTTAGCCTGGGAACTGAAGGCAAGTGACAAAGAGTGATGTCATCCAAGTTGACCTGGCAGTAATGTTTGATAATAACTTAAAAACTGTCTCAGAGAAAGAATATGTATTTTATATCTTGTCTTACACTTAGAAACATGCATTCAGCACATTGGCCTGTGTGTTGCTCTGTAAGTAAGATTTAGGCATAGTATTTCTTTAGAGATAGATAGGAATATAGTAAAGATTAGTTTAGATATTTTATGTATCCATTTGAGACTGTCCTGCAATGTTGTTTAGAATATTTCCTGTGATTATGAACTCTGTAGTTACTGTGTTGTTTGAGTATTGTCTTGTTCTTTTATTATTTGTTATTAAATATCTTTAAACCTATTTTTGCAGCTGATATTTGTGAGACATGCTTAAGTTCTTAGAGTACTTGCATATGTATTTGGTGACACTGTAGAGGCCACTCCTCAATAGCCTTGGTCTTGGTCACACGATTTGGATAATAGTAACATTACACAGTAGGATTGGTCACCCTTTGTAAGAGCCTTTGTAGTAGCTGATATGTAGGGGTTGGTGGCAGTGATAACTACCTTATATTGTGGACAGAAAGGGACATAGCTAGTAAACCTGTGCCAGCCTTCCTCAGGTGTGTGTGTGTGTGTGTGTGTGTGTGTGTGTGTGTGTGTGTGTGTGTGTGTGTGTGTGTGTGTGTGTATAAATCAAATCTTAAAGTGTTTGTGTGCCAGCTACTTGGGCAGGGACACAAAGCACTGGTTAGACAGAGAGGGTGCTGACTTGACCCTTCAGCTGAGATCTTAACCCTATAGCTGTGCCAGTGGGGAGTCTTATTGGGGATCTGGAGAAAGAGGAAGAAACCAGCCCCAGACTGACTGTGATCCATGTATGCTCTTAATGGAAATTGTACTTTACTGTGTGTGTAATTGTCATCCTCTCATTGTGTACATCCCTCACTATTGCCAGTGGTGAGGATTGAGGCTGCTTGATTACTGGGTCAGTGCAGGGGCATCACAGATTAATTGGTAGCAGTGGTGGGATACCCACTTCACATATTAATTGGGTGATAGTGGTGAGATAGCCACATCACATATTAATTGGCTTGTAGTGGTGTGGATATTGAATTCCTGTAGCCTGTGTACAGTGGTCACTGAAGGTGTTTGTACTCTCACTCAGCCACGCACTGAACATTCAGAGTTCATATCACAATTGTTTTATTTTTTTGTTAGCTTAGTTAGTCAGGGAGAGCAAACAAGCATGTCAGCAGAGGAGTATGGCAAGCTGACAAGGAGCCAGTTGGCTGAGATGTGCCAGGCTAAAGGACTGGTGCATGCCAACCTGACTACAGCAGACATGATTGCAGCTTTAGTCACAGCTGCATCACAGAATAACAACCAGAAGGTCAATCAGACTGGCCGTGGAGATGTACAACTCTCAGAAAATGGACAGCTTAAACTTTTCACAGAGGACTTAAAAATCCATCTTGGGTTCAGTTGGAGGCCAAGCGTGTAGAAGTAGAAGCAGCAGAGCCTTTGCAGACTTTTCACAGGATTGTTCTTCTGAGGTGTCTGCTGAACACCTCAGTTAAAAAAAAATGCATCTGTATTTAGATTTATTCCTGAGATTTTCCCCTCCATCTCAGCAAGGGAACTCTTCAGGATTCTGGGTCTCATGGCATACATGCTTCTCATGATACCTTTTACAGAATTACACATGAGAAGCCCGGGATATAGCTTTTCAGCACACTCTCACTCTACATGTATCTTGATTCTTTCTGAACAAAATTATATGACAAACAAATTGAACAGGACCAGGACAGACCCTCACAAATGGAAACTGATTCAAATGGTCTTCCAAGATTTGATCCACTTGTGGGAACACCTCAAGTAGATCTTTTTGTCTCCAGTCTTAGCAATCATTTGGCAATATTCTGCTCCTGGACTCCATGCAAGAAGGCATGGAAGAAAGATGCCTTTTATTTTCTTCCCTTGAACAGAAATGTTCTTATATGCTTTTCCATCCTTTCCATTGATATCCAGGATACTTTTGAAGATTCAGAGAAACTCCCCAGAGGTCATTATGGAGATTCCATTTTGGTCCAGGACGCAATGGTTCTCCTTTCTTCTGGAAATGGACAGGAGTAGTTTCTACAAGGTCCTTACAGACTGGATTAACTCACAAGAGACCAGTGGTGGTTTTATACATCTTAGCCACAAACAACTGCAACTGACTGCCTGGATGATTGAGTTTTAATATATTGTAAAAAAAAAAAGGTTTTCTAGTTGGTGTCAAGAAAGGAACCATAACCCATTCAGGGCTAGTGTCTTTTCAATTGCAGAGTCAGTTGAAAATGTTTTTGAAAGGGTTCTTACATACGAGGACTACTGGAAAACAGTTGGATGCTTCTTGGGATCTTAATTTTGTGTTAGAAAAATAACATCTGATGTTGTTAATCTTCATTCATTCCTTACTGATGGGTGTTGGTTCCATCCTCAGAACTAAGTCAACCTTATAACAAACTCATGCCAGCCAAAAAACTCTCAAGCTAAACTTTTACCCACAGTGCCCCTCTCCCTGTTACCTCAGATCTCGTTTGCCGCGTAGCTGAAAAGCCACGTCAAGCCAGCTGTCAGCTAAGTACTTAAAGTTTTTTCTTATTAAAACCGTTTTTTGAATAATTTTCCTTCTTTTTTCAATCTATATACTTTTCCATAGTCTATCATTAGTTTACCCACTCTTTATCTTTTTTTTTCAATTACCTTCTCGGTATTACTTAAGTACCATTGGTGATAGGGCCTTTTCCCTTACCCTCTGAGGTAAATTTTTTGAATACCATTGTTGGTACTTCTCCCTCCCTTTTCTTCTCTCTTTCTTAAAAAAAACTTTTCTCTGCCCTTTTCTTATTGTTTGTTGTTAATTGGATATACTGTTGTGCACTGTGTCAGAGAAAAAAGGAACGTCAGGTTTCAAACAGTGCGACCAGTGTGGTCACGAGATGCCAAATTGTGACTTGCATGTGTCTTGTGTATATAGTTTGGGGGTTCCTCATCTTTCAGTCCAACCTCCTTGTACCATTTGCCAAGGGTTCAGCTCTTGAACCCTTAATGAGAGAAAAAATAAGTTAATTCTGAAGGGCCTCCTTAAGTCGCCCTTCTCAGGGGCTAATTCTGTGTCGAAGGGCTCACCGCCTCATAGAAAAGAACACAAAAAGAGACTGTATTCGGCCCCTTCTTCACCCTCAGGTGATAGAAAACAGGAGCCAAGACTAAAAGTACCAAAACTTCATCGGCTCCGGGGCTGAAATTGGATTCTACTGTACCATCCACAAAAATTTTGTCGGCACCTGTTGTCTATGGCACTGATATTGCCTAAACTGCATATTTCTGCTTCGGTGCCATCTTTAAAAATTCCAACTTTGACACCAATCATGGTAGCGACCATATACAACAGAATCAAGCTTGCTTACAGTGTCTTTCCCATTGGTTCCATTACCAGACATCCCTCCCATACAGATCTCCAGTCTCAAGACCATGATGCCAATGGACCATGCAGCACAGACCTAATACTCCCGTACGGTGGATCCTTTCTTGGGGCAACAGTATAGCCCTTTCCTAGAATGGCCTGACTCCCCATTGGGGATATCTACAAGATCGACCAGGAGCCTCCCGGAATTAGACGTGGTGCATCTTGTGGACCAGCTGCTGATGACCAGAGGGATTGCTACACCTTCCAAAACTCCCTCCCCATCTGGACTTGGGAGTCTGTCTCCACAAACTTCAACTTATTCTCCTCCTTTGACCTCCTTGCAGGCATCGAAGTTTTTGGCACTGACGCCCTTTATGGTTCCCATGCCTTCAGTTCCACTGGTGGATTTCACCGTGGTTCCAGAACCGACCCTTTGGCCTTCAACTCATTGGAGCCGGGTCATCCTCAGGACCAGGACTGGACTGCGGGCTTCGGGGTGCCTGGTACGACACTGTTTTTTTCTACGGTGCCATCTACCACGGTTCCAGAAGTCCTGATGGTACTGAGTCCCCTTGGGACTTCGTCCTTGGAAATGGGTTAGTCGGAGTGGGGTGTGACTTCGGTTCTGAGATTGTCCTTCTCAGTTCCAGGCTCTCATCCCTCTTCAGGTGGACCTGCTTTCCATGGGATGGAGGGCTCTTGCCTCTGCAGGCAAACCGTCAGCGTTGGAACACCAAATATGTCCTCCCACTCTGAGCCGCAGCTGACACAGGCCATCGCATCGGGACATGGAGCACAAGAGCCTCAGGTCACCCTGCCACAGGGTGCCCGCTCTTTGGAGTCGTCATCAGATATTCCCGCTGAAGAGGTACCATGTAAGAGGACGTGCAAGAGGAAGGACGTGGACTCCCCTGAGGAATGCTTCACAGAGGATACTGACTACGATGAAGGGGAGGGGTCCCCACAGTTGCCCCCTGATATTGTCTCCTTTGGAGACATCCTGGAAATCCTGAAACAGAGGGGTGACTGGAAGTCCACCAACCCTTCCTCCAAGGAGTCCATATTCCTGCAGGCTTTTCATGCTCAACCCTCTACTTCCTGGGTGACCCCGCTTGCAGATGAACTGGTTCAACTCACTGTGCAGCACGCATGGAAGAGTCCTGATACTACTCCCAAACAGGGAGTCTTGGGCAGTGGACAGGTTAGAGAAGAGAGTTTTTGCATCATCGACCTTTGCTGTTAGGTCTTTGAATTACCTGGCACATTTAACTAGGCTTCAAAGAGACTTAATCTCCAAACTCTCCGAAACCTTAGCAGGAGCAGTCTCTGATGAGGTACATGACAAGTTTGCCTCACAGCTTGCTACCCTGAAGTCCATATCCAACTCCTCCATGTGTTTGATTTCCCACGCTACTGATGGAGCAGCTAGAGCAGTGGGTTCAGGTGTTGTCATGAGACGTCACACCTGGAGGCACCTCTGTGACTTTGTGGACCCTTTTAAGTCTTCCTTTCTGAACACTCCAGTAGAAGCTTCTTCACTTTTTGGCCCAAAAGGAAAATACACATTGGCCAGGTGTGAGAAGGACAGAAAGACCCTGTCTGCCATGGGTGTAAGTTTTTCCACCCCTCAACATTCCTACTCTGGGAACCAGAGGAGTGGAAAGATGTGGCACAAGAAATTTCAGGGTCCTTTCCATGACACAGGTGGCGAGTTTACTTTCTAAGGCAGAGTGGGTAACTCATCCGGAAGGCACCCCTACAGAGGCAGAAGGGGTCCGCGTAACTAGGGGTCCAGAGATTCCTTCTCTGGACAGCCCTATCAGTGCTCCTGAGGAGCAGTCCAGCCCCATTGCTTTCCTCTGGAAGTAGTTGGAGATGTTTTTCCCTGCACCTTTCTGCCTGGATAACAATAAATACAGATTAATGGGAGCGGCAGATCATAACCAGAGGTTACCACGTCCCATTCAGTCTTTACCCAAAGTCATCAAGATGAATTTCCGACATTCCACCCAGTCAAAGGGAAACAGCAGCTCAAGAAATACAAAAGCTGCATCAAAAAGAGTTATCCAGACAGTCCCACCAGACCAGATAGGATCCGAATTCTACTCAATATTCTTTTTAGTGCCAAAAAAGACAGGGGACTGGAGATTAATTCTAGATCTCAGCATCCTGAACAAATTTGTCAAACAGGAAAAATTCCGGATGGTCACAATTCAGTCTATCCGTCTGTTTTTGGAGAAAGATGATTGGATGTGCTCAATAGATCTTCAGGATGCGTATTACCACATAAAAATGGACAAGCGCTCCAGAAGATTCCTTCGCTTCTGGCTAGGAGCCAATCACTTCCAATTCTGTGCACTGCCCTTTAGACTCTGTACAGCCCCCAGAGTGTTCAAGTGCATGGCAGTGGTAACAGCTCACTTGAGACTTCAAGGATTCCTGGTCATTTCCATATTTAGATGATTGGCTCCTCACCGCCCCCACCAAGCGTCTACTGGAGATAGCTCTAAACTACACTCTCAAACTAGCAGAATCCCTAGGAATCTCATTAAACTGGGGAAAGTGCAACTTGATTCCCTCTCAAACCTTGGTATTTATAGGGGCAATTTTCAACACATGCTTGCCTAGTCACTCTTCCGGGCCACAGATTACACAGGATAAGATCCCAAATCCAGGTGATACTCTGTCAAAACCTAGTCTCAGCTCGGGCGGTTCTTCGACTCCTGGGCTCCATGGCAGCACCAGTTACCATAGTGCCCTTAACAAAACTACACATTAAAATTCTCCAGTGGCTCCTACTGACACAGTGATATCCCTTCACCATCCTATGTCTTTTCAGATACATATAACTGAATGATGGAAACAGGATCTAATGTGGTGGATGAAGCCAGGCAAAGAGCTATGGAGTCGCCCCTTCTGCCCAATTCAGCCCAGGACCACAGTGACCACGGACACTTCCCTGATAGGGTGGGGTAAGCTTTACCAAGGGAAGACTGTCCAAGGCACCTGGTCAGACATAGAGGCTAATCTGCATATCAGTTTCCTAGAACTGAGGGCAGTGCTTCTAGCTTTGCAAGCATTCCAATACACCCTTCCTTCAGGGACAATAGCTGTGCAGTCCGACAACATGTCAGTAGTCTGGTACATCAACAAACAAAGAGAAACCAAATCCTATCCGTTATGTCTGAGAGGCCATGAGAATTTGGCAATGGGCGATAGCTTCCAACCACTTTCTGGTAGCAACGCATATTTCTGGGGTTTCCGATGTGATTGCAGACAAGCTAAGCAGATGTATCCTACTGCCTCACAAGTGTTCCTTCAATCCAGTCATGGTGGCAAAGATTTTCAGCCACTGGGGTCAGCCCTGCTGAGACCTTTTAGCCTCTCCACTAAACAACAGATGCAGCCACTACTTTGGGGGGAATTTCCGAGGGATGCTCTGATACATGATTGGCCCATGGGACTTCTGTATACCTTCCCTCCCTTCCCTTTGATTTTCCTTTTTCTAAAGAAGGCCCTTCGTCTGAGAAGCAAGGTAATCCTCATTGCCCCTTACTGACCACGACAAATTTGGTTTCCCTTCCTTTGGCCTCACCTAGTACACCAGCCCTGGATTCTGGATCCAACTTCGGAACTGATGTCGCATCTGCAAGGATTGACACACCCCAGCCTTTCCAGTCTCAAGCTGACAACTTGGTTTCTCCACTAACCTTATCTCTCCTGCACGTAATATTCTTCTGGCTTCACATAAACCTTCCACCAGGAAAATCTATCTCAGCAAATGGAAGAGATTTCTTATTTGGTCCCAACAAAAGAAACTAGATCCTTGCTCAGCTCCTGTTACTGTGGTTTTGTATTATCTGTTAGATCTTCTACATTCAGGAGCAGCAGCCTCCACAATTCGAGTCCATTTGGCTGCAATTTCAAACTTCAATGACTTTTTCCAAGATTTATCCTTAATCTCTCATCATCTCTGCAAAACCTTTTTAAAAGGGGTCTCAAACATCAAACCAACTTTCAAAGAACAGATTGACCCTTCGAACTTAACACCAGTGCTACAATCCATGACACAACTACCTTTCGAACCTGCAAATTCTTGTGATATGAAGTTTTTGTCCTGGAAGTCACTGTTTTTAGTAGCTATAACTTCAGCTAGATGCATATCCGAGCTTCAGGCCTTATGTATCAAACGTCCTTATATAATCTTTCATAGAGACAGAGTATCACTCCGGACTAACCCCCCCCCCCCCCCCTCAGAATTGACAGTTCACCAGATGATTGACCTTCCTGTCTTTTTTCCAAACTATTTGAATAAAGGGGAATACTGCCTTCATTTGTTGGATGTACATAGGCAATTACATTTTTATCTGCACAGAACAAAACCAGCACATAAATCAGACCAGTTGTTTGTCTTTCTCAGGCCCAAAATTGGGGGACCCTGTTTCTAAAGTGACCTCATCTAAGTGGCTGTGAAACTCTATATCCTTCATCTATCAACAGAATAGAATTCCTGTACCAAACAAGGTCAAAGCACACTCAACCAGATCAATGGCAGCTTCTGTGGCTTTTCATTCAAGGGCTTCAGTGGATAATATATGTGCTTCGGCAACCTGGTCTACTCCCCACGTCTTTATTACTCATTACAAATTGGGCATGATCTCCAGGGGAAGAGCATCCTTTGCTTCAACGGTACTCAGGAGAACATTCTTCCATAAGGGCCTCCCAGGACATAAAGTAGCTAGGGACTCTGTCCCATCAGTAAGGGATGAATGAAGCTTAACAACATCAGATAAAGACGTTATGTTCTTATCATAACATTCCATCCTTGTTGTTCATCTTCATTCATTCATTACGTCCCACCCACTTTCCCCCAACAGAGGTTCCTGGAGGATTGGTTTGGGTCCTAATCCTGTTTTAGGGTTTCTGCTCAGAAAAAGCCTCTGCTTTCCTTACCACGGGCAAACTTGATCTGAGATAACAGGGAGAGGTTCACTATGAGTAAAAGCTTAGCTCGAGAGTTTTTTGGTTGGCACGAGCTTGTTATAAGGCCGACTTGGTTCCGAGGATGGAACCAACACCAATCAGTAATGAATGAATGAAAATAAACAACACAGATGGAACGTTATGGTAAGAACATAACTTCTTTTTTTGATCCATTTGCACCAACTCATCAGTCTGACTTTAAAAGCTCTTGACTTGTAAAACAGTCTTACTTTTTACTCTCATCTCTGCAAGGAGAGTATCTGAGTTACAAAGTCTTATGGTGGATTGTCCTTATCTCTTTTTCCACAAAGATAGGGTTTGTCTGAGAACTAATCCTTTTTTATACCTAAAGTGGTGTCAGAATTTATTGCAAGCCATCTCTCTGTCTACTTCCAGAACTTAAAAATGAGGGAGAAAGGATACTTCATACCTTAAATGTCCACAGAAAACTCATATTCTGTCGTGACAGAATAAAATCTTTCAAAACTTATTAGTTGTTCATTTTTTCTGAAGGTAAGAAGAAAGGGTAACTAGTGACAAAACAAAACAAAACAAAACAATTTTCCAAATGGTTGTCTCATGCTATTACATATTTTTTTATTCTCACCACAACAAAAATATTCCAGGCAGGGTTAATGCTCATGCTGTCAGATGCTTGGCATTCCTTAAAGGATGGTGTGGCCTCACATCTTCTGGAGATGATCAAATTTAGTTGATCAATGATCAGAAGTGGCAGGATGGGATCCATAAGAGATCATAGAATAGGCAGTCAGTGAACAGGCTACTGCAGAAGTGAAAATTTGAACATCTATTGTTATGGTAAGTTTACTCTACTTTATTTCCCTTTTTTATATTTACAAAAGGAAGACTCATGGTACCAACTTTACTGGGGAGTATGCTGTTTGGTTAGTTCACTGAGACATTTAGAAAAGGGTTGAATTCTAGAAGTATTTTAAAGGCAGCAACTTGGTCCTCTGTGCATACCTGTAGAAAGCTCTATAAACTAGTTTCCGTCTCCAGATCTAGGACAGCCTTTGCTAGGATCATTCTCCAGGGGCTGCTGGACCCTCATCCTTCCTCCTCCCAGTCTAAGTTATGATAATCTACCCATGTAGCTAAGGCTACTGCAGCAGTTATCAAATGATGAATGCAGTACAGTTGTATAAGTAAATAAACCATAACAGTAGATGTTCAAATGATCACTGCTATAGTATCTGCTCTGTCCCTCCATCCCCCTTATTTTTGTTTACTTTTTATTGCCAGAGTGAGAACCTCTATTTTTGTTTTCCTAGCATTGTCCATGTCAGGGCTTTAGCCTCATTTTCTTTTTTGGCATAAAAGCACTGAAGGGCTTGAAGCCTGACTGTTCAGTCAACTCAGCTTGAGCTGACTGACAGTTTGGACACATGGAAGATGCCCTGAAAGCTTTGCAATCTGGCCACCTGTTATATCCTTAGCAGGATATAACTCATATAGCTAAGACTACTGCAGCAGTGATCATTCAAACAGCTACTGTTATGCTAAGTTCAGCCTACAACAACTGTGCTTTCTGTTATGTGTTGAGGGGAGTAGGATATAGAATTTTTTATTTCTGTGCGATATCCTTTCTGGCAATTGTAGCATTTATTTTTTTATCTGTCTCTTTTTATTTGAAGTTGTTAACCAGGGTAGAGCACTGATTATAAATTACCAATTTCAATCTCAGCCTGAGGGGAAAATTGGACCCACATATCCAGCACATTTATTTCAGGAAGGTTACCTTACAAAGGGTCACACTATTCCTTTTGTGTAGAACCTGGATGGTATTGTTGGACATTGTGCCTTTAGTCATGCCTAAAATCAGGAGGAGCAACTCCTAGAATGATAGTTTCCTGTTTAGATTATATAGAGATCTCCTAAGAGGACTAATTAAGTCTAACGAGACCAATTACTGGGTCAAGTTAGCCTTACAAGCTAAGACAACCACAAGGCCTTCTACAGTTATGTCTGAAACCTCAAAGGCAGCAAACATCAAACTGGTGGTCAGTGGCGTTATTTTCAGTGAACAGAACGACATAGTGAATGTGCTGGCTAACAAATTCAGCTCAAACTTTGCCCCTCTACCTCACTCTATGAAATATTTACTACCATAACCCCCCCCCCCCGAACTGTTAACAGGGGACAGGTCCTGGTGGCATTCTCTAAGGCCAAAACCCAGTCTGAATGGGCCACGACAGTATCCTGGAATGTCTCTTAAATAGCTGGAAACATGACCTATCAGGACCAATTGAGTCACTTTTCAACTATAGCCTCAAAGTAAGCTTAATACCATGAGAATGGAGGACTGCAACGATTATCCCACTTCATAAGGGTGATCATCAACTGACCTTGGAAATTACAGACCTATTAGTCTGATTAATCTAATGTGCAAAGCCATGGAATGAATTACAACAAAAATGATCAACAAAGACATAGGCAGCTTTCCAACACTGGACCCAACCATGGGCACCCGCAGGCAGCTACAAGGGGGTGCACTTGCACCCCCCTGGATTATGACTTAAAAAAAAAAAGGAAACATTAACTTTATTTAGCGTTTTTTTCGCAAATAGTACCCGCATAGTGTCGCTTCTTTTTAACTTTTCTGGTTTGTGTCAAATATGATTGAACGTCAGGATCAGTTCCTTGTCAGCTGATCCTGACAGTCCAATCATGTTCTAAAAGTCATGTTGCTAAATTTGAGTTGTCCGATGCATGGGGAAAAGTAATATGATCCTTGAAGAAATGAAAGTGTGTTTGCAGCTGTGTGTAAATTGCTAAGAAAGGAGGATATGTTGAGTATAAATGCGCTTATGTTTTACATAGGTAATTAGAATTCACTATAATAGTAAGGCTGGTTGGAGTAAAAGACTTTTGGTAACCCTACTGTTTTATGATAGGAAGATGTTATTCTTAGCATGGCTGTCACCATTTGCTTAAATACTGCAAAGGTATTTATCTAATAGACATTAAACTTTTTGTCACTTGATGTTTAGCTGGACTTGATATTTGGGCAGTGTTTAACTCTAGTCAGTGCCTCTCAGCTGTCTAGTATTTGTCTGAAAATATCGATCCCCACATTAAATAATATGGTACCATGAAACTACAGGTGGCTACTTTAAATTATTACTCCTTTGCCTCTTGACCACGATTGTATCCTTAGCCTGCATTAGCATCACTGACGTCGGTGATGCAATGACAGCACTAGTGCTCTGACCGCATTTGTGTACATCAGCAGCTTTGAGTCTCCAATTTGACAGTACGGGCAGTGTAATCATGAGTACTTTAGTCTTTAATACCAAATTTGTATTTCTTTCCTTTATTGGTATGTCACTGAAGGGGGGCAAGACCCTATTGTAGTGTCTTCAAATATTTTTATTTAACAGCATCTTTCTCACCCTCATTGAGGAACTGAGTTCTTCACGAACCTGGTATGGAAAGCACCATATGCTTTTCACTCTGCATTGAGGAACTAAGCACTTGATTTTTTCATGGGTAAGTTATTAATGTGTGCTTCAATACATTCTAACTTTTTTACTCAGGAATTGTGGACGAAGCCAAAACTAATAGGGGGAAAATGGGCCAAAATCAGGGACTAAATTAAATATTCCTCTTATGGGAGGTTGGCCTAATGGTTAAGGTGTTTACCTTTCAGACACAAGGTGCAGGGTTTGATTCTCACATGGGGTAACTGGCTAGGCTTAACATGGCCTGAAAGGACTGGTAGCCTAGTAATAACCTATGAACCTATATAAACCTCGAGAGTAGGTTGGATAATAGGTTTTTGTCCTGACATGCATTTTCTGAAGGATATAGCCACACAGCACTGTAAAACTTTTGTTCTAGATGATTGTCACTGCTGAAGTGACACCCCAACCCCATGTGCAAAATTGGGAAAAAGGGGTTGTGGATAGATGGATGGATGATGAATGAAGTCTGAAACAAATGGCTGTCATCGTTTAGTAACTGCAATCTTCAAAGAATTACCAGAAATCCACACAGTTTATTAGGAACAGACCGAAATATGGGGCAAAAATCTTTCTGTAAATTTTCAGACAGTTGAGAATTATGTACAGTGCACGTCAGTACATCATTCCACACAGGAAGTTGCAGTGAGAGATATTGCTGTGTAACATTGGTTAAATGTCTGTGTTGTCTTGTTTTTGATGTGTTAAAATGTGGAGGATGGTCAATTATCATATAATAATTTACAAATCAAATGTTTAGCTGTTATTACATCACTTGCTCTGGGAAAAACCTTTAGATCTAAAAGTAAAGTGTTTTGATAGTTCAGCTGAATAATCAGAATCATGCTAAGAAAAAAGGGACAGGGATTAGAAAAATTAGAAAGCTGGGAATAAGACGTCATATATCAACAGTATACACAATTGTTTTCAAATAAGGGTCAAGGAGAGCAAAAGCAAGCTCTTACCAAAATCTGCAGTTTTCTTCCCTGAATTACAGAATGACATTCTATGCTTTAAAAGGTCAGATGTGATGGTGGGGACCTGGAGAATAAGTTAAATAAATGTGCCACCTTCAGGGTCAGCTCCTGATGGGTAAGTAGGCCATCATTTTCTATCATTCAACAGGCAAACTAGTACTGAAATTTGTAGAATGAAATTAAATTGGTAGCTCATCTGGTGCTGTTGAACTACCACCCTGGTACCTTTATCTGACATCTCCACTAGTTGTCTCTTTATGCTTGCTAGTTCATGTTTACTGCACAGTGCGTGTGAATGCTAGGATGGATTCCGGCTTTTCCATACCATAGATTGACTGGATTAAGGGGTATCAAGAAAAAAACAATGAACAAGTGAAAATACTGAGCCAGCTCACACTTAAAGTCATAGACCTAAACTTACAACAATATAGTATGTTCAATTTTTGTTTTTAAAAGTTGCAATTACCCAGAAACTTTATAATTTTTATATGAACGAGTTTAATATTAAAGTTCCACTAAAGTCTTTCATAACACTATAACACTAGAGACACTGTCAGTTTCTATACTATATTGTGGAATACAGCAGAAGGTCTTGGTTAACCACATGTAAACAGATTTACCCTGGAGCTCTGGCTTCTGGGTTTGCACCCCATTGCAAAAAATCCTGCGGGTGCCCATGGACCCAACCCAATTTGGCTTTGTAAAGGGAAGATCATGCCTACTAAACCAGGTTGACTTCTTTAAGAAGATCACCAAGGCAATGGATGTGGGGAAAATGGTGCATACCACCTAGCTTGACATCGCTAAGGTGTTCGATACAATACCCCACATGGCGATCTGAGCCTGGCATACAAGACATCGTTAGATCTAGCTCTGATGGACCTTTTGCACATCTGCAAAATGAACCGCATCAGAACCAACAGATCCAATGATTTTAATTTTGCTTTTGACATAAATAAGGCATGTTGACAAGACAGATATGTGTTTCAGAGAATATCCATGCTCTTGAACAAGTTCCCCATCTATGTGAAGCAAAGTTCATCCCTAACCCTATGTAAATGTAACCTTCACAAACTGATGGGAAATCAGAAATTTACCGCAGGTCTGTCCTTCATGTCTCTGATAGAGATGGACAGTAATGCCAAAACTAACATACCTCCCCGCACAACCTCTAGAAACATTCTGTACCTGGGTGGTTGGCTACTGGTGACCTTGTCCATGGACTGATTGGAGTTGCCACCCTTGTGAGCAGTAGATATATTATGTATAGATCAATATAAATGGGAAGGAATCCTTTACAACTCCTGCTTACAGGAGTTCCTTTATTAGGGTTATGTTTGACACTTTACAGTGTTGTTTTTTTTTCTTGCCCTTGGTAAGGTCTCAGAAGGTCATGGCTATGGACAAGTGGGTTAGAAGACATTGCAGAGTCTAGGCTATCACTTGCTGCAGTTTCCAAGCTATATCATGTCACAATCCCCATGGGAGGAGAGGCAAAAGTAGTGCTTCTGTTCATTATAAGATGGCTGGTTTCACAAGGGGCTTTCATATAAACACAAGGTGCTACAAAAAAGGGAAAAGAAGATAGTAGTTATGGTCACAGGAGTTCAACTGATGTAAAAGAGATCAAAAAATGAAACTGTTGAAAACAGCTGCTGACAATGGAAGTTGAGAAGTGGGAGATAATACTAACCCCATGGGCATTTTTTTATTGAAACTCTAAATTGTATGATCATGGACAAGGTGGGATTAAGCTTGTTTCAAAGGCAATGGAGAATATATTGCATTTAAGTTGATTTCTGAATTGGAGATGTTGAGAATTTAACTTCCTTCTTATTAATTAACAAGTATAACATAATTTCTGAATGCGTGTGTGTACTGGAAATAAAAAAAATGGATATTTAACTGTATATTCAAATTGCATTATTTACCCACTCCTTTTGTATATATGCACACACACACACACATTCTGGGAGTGGGGATCTTTTAATTATGCAAGAAATGCTTATTTGAATTCAAAAACATGTATGCTGATTAGACAGCCCCATCACAGATCCATTGTAAATTAAAGGTGTATCAATAGAAAGTAGTCAGGCTGCTGAACAATTCAGCTGCCAGTGCTTTCTATTGGAATATGCTCCAAAAACACAACTAAATGCAAGAAACCTCAGGCATTTTCTGCAAATCTGGGAACAGCATGGCTATCTGCAGCATGACTGATCATATTGTTGGTTATCATTCTTAGCAACTGTCAACATGATTTGCAGAACATCTCGAATTTTCCTCATTTTCAGTTGAGATTTCTTTAAGCTAGTTATGTCAATACAATACTCGTTCCCCACAGGAAGAAGCCCATTAAATTCCTTTCCCCATGCTACTAAATGGAGAATTCAAACAGTAATAAAACAAAAAAAAAAACTTTGATAACATAGTAAACTCCTCCTTGGAGCAAAATAATACAATGATTTAAAAAAAATGAAAAATCACATGCATTTCCAAGCCGGGAGTGCCCTTTCAGTCAGCTCCACGGCATTCCTCACAACCTCGAAATTTTAAACAAAAATGTCACTTATCATTTAGTGACTTAATTTCTCAGTCATTTGCCAGAAAACCACATCTTTTATAATGAAACAACCAAAAAATAAAACAATTTGACATTCTGTGAAAATCTACACTGGGGGTTTGAGAGGCAGACACAGCAACATACTCAACAATCATTTACACATGCAAATAGAGCATGTGCAGTACATATTTTGGATGACCCAGACTGCCAAAAGCCGGCAGCAGAACATTAAAGTCATTCTGTACAATGATGTTATTTATAAAAGGTAAGACCTTTTTCTTAAATAATATTATTGTATTTAAATAATGATTTGATGTTGTCAAGTTTTCATTCTATCCTCAACTGATGGGTTCAGATCCGATCCTTGGATCTGACTTGGCCATTACTAAAGTTGGTGGTAACCAAGGACTCTCGAGCTTCTCCTTTACCCACAATTCACCAGCCCCAATCTCGTTTGCTGCTTTCTGCGAAAGACGTAGTTGACCTAGCTCTCAAGCTTTCTCAGATAAGTAATAATCTTCTAAACTCCTATATCTTCTAATATTTTTTATATTTTTTTGTCATGTACCCTTTACGACATTGTATTTCTGTTGTTACCATAGTTGATCATTTTACTTTCAATTTATCTTTTGTACAGTGTGTACTTCTTAAATTACTATCGTTAGTGATTTCATTTCCTTTCTACACTTAGTGTAGTCTTTTATTACTATTGCTGATAGTTTTCTCCTTGACTTTTTGTCTTTCAAAAAAAAAGTGTTCTTACTTAAATTTTTCTTTTATGGTAGCAGTATAATGTTGGAGAAAGGCCCCGCTGAGTTTAAAAAATGTGTCAAGTGCAGGCACAAACTACATACCATGGGTTCAATCAAATAATAAACATATTCCAGGGCAAGATATTCACCATCCGTTCTCAGCTCAGAGTCAGACAGGTGTGTTATTGGCTCCTTCCCCTTCGGGTCAGGAGGGCTGTCCTTCGATTACAGCCACACTTCAAGTTCCTCCTCTGATTCCTTCAACTGTTTCAGTGTAAAGTGTTTTTAGCCCTGGCAGAATGGATGGATCCAACCCCCTCGAATCTTTAACCTTCTACCTTGATGTCTTTGTGCTTGGAGCCTTATCATTCTTTACTACAGGGGCAGCCAGACTGAGCCTCCCAGGCTTCCTATCAGGGTATTATAGTTTCTTCCAGTACCTCCCTGGAACATACCACTGAGGAGGTCCCTAGGAAGAAGAGGTGCAAGTGGAAGCCCTTAGACTCTCCACAAGAGTCAGTCACAGAGGATACAGACTTCAATGAAGGTGAAGTGTCCCCATGATCAGCTCCTGAAGATTTCTCTTTTGGAGACATCCATGAGATCCTAAAACAAAGAGGTGGTTGGACATTCAACAACCCTTCATCCGAGGAGTTGGTATTCCTGGAGGCTTTCGTTACTGGCCTGTCTACCTCCTGGGTTACTCCACCTGCTGATGAGCTTATTGAGTTGAGCTCTCTGTGGGCTGGAAGGAACTCAGCACAGTTGAACCCATACCCAGGAGATGAACAAGATTATGGCACCACCTTCAGGGAAGGAGTTTTGGGCTAAAGGGGTGCCCGTTGATGCCATGGTTGTGGTGTCAGCCACCAAAAAGGAACTTGCCAAAGAGAGTTCCACTGGTCATTTCCCTAAATGGAGTCTAGAGCAATGGACAGGTTTGGGAAGCGTGTCTGTGCTTCACTGACCTACGCCTTAAGGTCACTGAATTATTTGGCACATTTTCCACATTTTCCAAGGTTACAGAGGGATTTGATTAAGGAACTGTCAAATACCATTTCAGGATCTGTTTCTGCAGAGGTCCAATCATCTGTGACTTTTCAGATGACTGCCCTGCAATCTATTTCAAATTCATCCATGAGGCTTATTTTGCATGTAGTCGAAGGAACCTCAAGTGCAATGGGTTCAGGCATTTCCATCAGGAGACATGCCTAGTTTTGCTTATGTGATTTTGTGTAGCCCTTCAAGTCTTTGTTTGTCGGTGCTCCTTTTGATGGCATGCCTTTGTTTGGCCTCAAAGTGAAGGACACATTATACAGGTGTGAGAAGAATGGAAAGACCCTGTCTGCAGTGGGCATACATTTTTCAACCCTTCAGAGATAGTTTTGAAGGAGTCAATGAGGTGGTCAAAAGATGTGGTTCAAAAAATGCTAGGGTCCTTTCCAGGACACACATGGAGGAACTTCCCTCAGGACAAAGGGGGAACTCCAACAGTTGACACCCCTTCCCCGGGCAGAGGAGGCCTGCAAAACCAGGGGTCCAGCGATTCTTTCTTGGACAGCTCCTACCAGCGCTCCCGGAGGCCCAATTGCCAGACTTTGGGCAGTTATCTCTGCACCAGAAACCCTCGCTAGACATAACAAAAGATACCTGGGTGCAGATAATTATTTCCAGAGGCTATATAATATCTTTTTCCCTTTCGCCTCCAGTCTCAAGGAAAATCCCTGATGTTATACCCAATCAGAGGGAAGAAGCAGCAACTTGAATACAAAAGCTGCTAGAAAAAAGAATCATTCAAGAGGTCCCACCAGACCAGACAGAATATGGAACTTACTCAAGCTTCTTTTTGGTGCCAAAGAAAACAGGGGGCTGGAGACCAATTTTGGATCTCGGCAACTTTAACAAGTCATTTTGACACAAGTTTCGAATGGTAACGGTTCACTCCATCCTTTCTTTACTGGGCAAGGACAACTGGATGTGCTTGATAGACCTTCAGGATGCGGACTATCACATACAAAGATGAAACAGATGATCCAGAAGGTACTTATGCTTCTGGCTGGGTGCCAGTTATTACAAGCTTAGAGTTCTGCCATTTGGTCTCATCACAGCCCCCAGGGTGTTCACCAAATGTGTGGCAATAGTAGCAGCTCACTTGAGACTGCATTGTTTCCACATATAGACGACTGTCTCATTACCGCCCCGCCTAGGCATCAGCTGATATGGGCAGGAGATCAGGTTCTCCAGACTTGTTCTCATCTGGGAATAACAGTAAACTACGACAAGTCTCAGTTGGAACCAACTCAAAATTTGGAATAGATAGGAGCAGTTTCAACACAAAGTCAATGATAGCCTCACTGTCTTCCTCAAAGGTTCAAACTATAAGATAACAGGTCAGAAAAATAATCTGCAGTACCAAAATTTCTGCCCACTTGGTGTTTCAAGCTCTGGGATCAATGTCAGCGGCAATAACACTAGTACCTTTATGCAGATTTTACATGAGGATTCTCCAATGGATGCTAGCAACAATGGTCAATACTTTTAAAACCCATGTCAACTCTGATATGAATCACTCAAACATGTAAAAGAGATCTCAGGTGGTGAATTCAGTAAGATCAAGTTCTACAAGGCTGCCAGTTCATTCCTCCTCAGCTCAAGGCCATAGTGACCATAGACCTTCCCAGTTTGGGGGGGGGATTTTCTGGGGAAAACAGTCCAAGGCACCTGGTCCACCGAAGAGGCCAGCTTGCATATCGATGTCCTAGATCTGAGAGAAGTGCATTGCAAGCCTTCCAAGATACTCTCCCTTCGGGAATGATTGCAGTTCAAACAGACAATATGTCAAGTAGTTTTCAACTCAACAAACAAGGAGGGACCAGATCATACCCCTTGTGTTGAGAAATGCTCAGACTGCAGTGGGCGATCTCATCCAACGGCATTCTCATAGCAATACACATTCTGGGGAAGTCCAGTGTGATAACAGACAAACTGAGCAGGTGCAGTCTTCTACCTCAAGAGTGGTCTCTCAACAAAAACATGATGGAAATGATTTTTTGTCGATGAGGCCAGCCTTGCTGCTATCTTTTTGCTTCTTCCTTTTTTGCCCTAATTACAGGGGTAATCACCGAGGGATGCTCTACTTCACCATCGGCTGCCCAGTCTACTTTTTGCCTATCTACCAATCCCACTAATTTCAAAATTGCTACAGAAAGCTGTCAGTTTGAAGAGCAAAGTCATTCTCATTGCATCATACTGGCTTCGACAGATTTGGTTTCTCTTCCTTTGGCCTCACTTACTTCACCAACCTTGGATCCTGGATCCGACTCCAGACCTCCTCTCTCACATGCCCCAATGGGCATGATCCATCCCTACATCTCAAATCTCAGGCTGATGGCCTGTTTTTTTTCATTTCCGTTAATAGTCAGACAACCAATGCTTTCTTCCCCTGTCTGACATATTATTTTATCTTGGAATAAAACATGAAAAAAACCTCAAACACGGCAACCACTGAAAAAAAAAACAATGAGCCAAAAACTAATGGACTGCAATTCAATTTTATAAAAAAAAAAAAAAAAAAAGCATTTATAAAATTGAATTGCAGTCCATTCGTTGTTGGCTCGTTGTTTTTTCTACATATTCTTTTATCTTCCCATAAGCCTTCAACAAGAAAACTTTATACAAGTAAGTGGAAAAGATTTGTTTACTGGCCACAACAAAATCATGTTGAGCCATTTTCAGCTCCAGTACATAACATTCTCGAGTTTTTAGCCTTACTATTTAAAGAAGGGGCTAGTTCCTCAGCCATAAAAGTTCAGTTAGCAGCAATATCATATTTTCACATTGGGTTCAAAGGTTCTTCAGTAGCTTCTCACAAATTGTGCAGAGCTTTCTTGCGAGACACTCTACTTTTGAGACCTCCATTTAAGGACCCTACTCTCCCATAGGATCTCAATGTGGTACTGCAAGCTCTAATACATTCGGCCTTTGAACCAGCAGCTAAATGTTCTTGGGTATCTTGCTTGGAAAACTGTTTTTCTAGTAGCCATTACCTCAGCTAGACAAATTTCAGAGACTCAAGCCTTGTCTTCAAAACCTCCATGTTTGATCTCTCACAAGGATAGAGTGACACTATGAAGTAATGCCTCCTTCCTTCCCAAGGTGGTGTCAGAATATATCACTTAATCCATTAATTTACCAGTATTCTTCCCTAATTTTGCAAACAAGAGTGAATACATGTTACATTTATTGGATGTTCACAGACAATTACATTTTTACCTGCATAGAACAAAAGACATCAGAAAAACGGACCAGTTATTTGTTTCCTTCACAGAACTGAAATTGGGCAAACCAGTCGTAAAAGTAATTTTAGCCAGATGGCTAACTGATTTCATTTGTCTGTAGCAAATTGGGTATTATCTTACCACAACCAGTACAAGCTCATTTAGCTAGGTCCATGGCAACTTCTTCAGTTTTTCTTTCTACAGCATCCATGAATGACATGTGCAGCAACACCTTGGACTGCTCCCCAAACTTTTATTACTCATTACAAATTGGATTTTGTCTCCAGGGGTAGAGCATCATATGGTTCAGCTGTGCTCAGGAATATACTTCCTTAGAGTCCACCTGAGATATTAGGTAGCTGGGGACTGTGTCCCATCAGCTGAGGATAGAATGAAAATTGACAACATCAGGTAAAGAAGTTATGTACCTACCATAACGTTCCAGTTGTGTTGTCCATTATTATTCTTCCTCGACTTCCTGCCCACCAACCCCCATCCTTTCTGTTCACAAACTTCTGGAAGAATGAGCTGTTAGAGAGACATCATTGTCCTTAATATTGAGCTCCAGATATTTCTTCTTCCTGTATTGAGCACATGCAATTTTACATCTCCTATATTTATGCATGTTAGACATTTCTTTTCTGGTAAAAAAGTTAGCAAACAAGATCTGAGGGAACTTGGGATTGGTGCATTTTGGGTAAGGGAGAAACTTGAGAGTTCTTGGTTACTACGAGCTTTAGTAACAGCTGAATCGGATCCAAGGATCAGATCTGAACCCATCAGGTGAGGAAGAATGAAAATGGACAACACAGATGGAATGTTATGGTAGGTACATAACTGCTTTTTTTTGTATGATACCAATTGTACAACACACAGTCATTAGTATTCAAAAGTGTCCATGCTGATTGGACACCCAATCAGTGCACCCATTATAAATAGAGCATATCCAACAGAAAGAAGTCCGGCCACTGTATATTTCTTGAGTATCAGGCTTTCTATTGGAATATGCTATATTAGTAAAGCATTAAGCTGTTTATGTGCGACAGGGTAAAAATATGAGGAATGACAGAGACATTCTGCAAAAATCAGGACAGTTGACAGCTATGGTTACTGGCAATATATAATTGATCTTAATGCCAGCAACCATATCTTTCAGCTGCCAAGACATTTGTAGAATATACTTGATTTCCCTCATATTTTTCCTCTGCCCCATGTAAAATATTTAATTTTCTGATAAACCACCAAAGATATTTGTCAGTTTATAATGGCAGTCATTAGCATTTCATAATTTGTACACTAAAGAAAATGCACCATTCAGAAAATATACATTGATATGGCAGTGCCCAAAACCTTTTGTTCTATTGTTAAAGAAAGGTAAGCAATTTCTTTCTTAAGTAACATCATTGTATAAAAGCAATAATCAGTGACTGTGTGAGGGTATCACAGAATCTGCGCACATTTGGCTGAGTTAATCACCCAGGCTTCATCCTTGTGATTAAACCAAACCAATCATGGGTAAACCCTGCGATACCCACACCCAAAAGTGGATTATTGCTAAAATATCCACTCCTGGGTGTGGATTTCACAGGATTCATCCATAGCTGGCTTTATTTGATCTCTCGGTGATACCAACCATGGGTAAATCCTGTGATACCCATACCCAGTCATGGATTATTGCTAAAATATTTCTCTACTTCATTTAAAAATTTATTAAACAACTGTTTTTGCATCAATGTGCATTTTCTGAACAATAAAAAGTATTAGACGCTAATGTTTTGCATTATTGACTTATTGTAATGCTTAGTAATTTAACAGAAAAAAATAATTTTACAGGGCGCAATGCACAAATATGAGGCAAAATCAGGGATGATCTGCAAAATTAAGGACAGATGAGACCTGTATGCACTTAAGATATAAATGCTGTACTGTTGTTTTTTGTCAGATCTATCAAAATGATAGCTTTTCTCACTATTTAGCATGATTCTCAGATGATATTACTATTGTACTCTGTATTTTCAAAGGGAAATGTGGACTCATTTTGGGGAAAAAAGTTTGCTAAGAAAAGATACAGTCATCAAGAAGACCCTAAACACGTACTTGACAAAGCAGTGCATGTGAAATACTAACACAATTAGGCATCAGCAGTCTGCTGAATAAGTGGGTTTGCAGGATCAGAATTATATTTAATCCAGCAAAACAGAGGGATTAATTTTTTTGGTTTTCTTTACTGGGACTTCTTTACCAGAAAGGGTTGGTATTTGTGTTTGTTCTACTCAGAATTATATTTACTTTTTTTTTATTGCTGGCAGCCCAGGAGTTAAGTATGAGTTTGGACTAATACCAGAGTATAATCAAAGAGAATGGGACAGGAGATTGCTAAATGAAAGACCATCTCTGGCAGTTTTTAGTTAAATGATCAAACAGAAGTTGCTATATAAAAAGTAATTAGTAGAACATATAAAATATTGCATGATAACTATAAGAATCAATCAAGCGGTTATAAACGATTATGAAAGATTGGAAAGAGTGAATGGAAAGGTAGTGCAAAGAAATAATGTAAGGGCATCTGTACATCTCCCACATATGCACTAAAGTCCAGAAGGTTTAGGATTCTTGCCTGGAATGTTTATACTGGTATATTATAGCCCAAGCAGACTTAGAGAATTTCCCTAACATAGACAGAAAATGCTGGAGGTGTAATTGGAAAATAAGAGGTAAGTAGGAAGATGTTTTGGGGAATGTAACAAGTTGTTATATTTTTCAAATTCCCAACTGACTACTTTGTCAGAAATGTTGAGGGAGCAAATGATTGTAACTAAAAAATATATTCTTTTGGGATGAGACATTGTATCTGAATTGCCCAGACACTGTAAGGCTTACTAAGTTTAATGCTATTGGCTGAGAAAAAAAAACAATCACCAGAAAATGGAAATCAAAATCTAAACCAGCTGTACTGGATATTGCAAAGGAAATAAGAGAACTGGAGGGGAGATATTTAGGAAATGGAAGGAGTGAAGTGCATAGAAATATATGAAATTTGTGGAGCAATACATTCAGAATGATATTCAGGTGGAAGTTATGTGAAGGCAGGAAATGAGCAATCTAGGTAATGTCTGAGTGACTGAAAATTGTTAAAAAGAAAACATATGTATAGTGCATTACAATAAAGGACATTTTATTATGATGTGTTTTCTTTTCTGTCTCTTTTTAAAACTGTCATGCTCAACAAAGATGTTTTCAAACTCATTTTTATGTAGTGGGTTGGTCTGTGGTACGGGATTATTCATCAAGACTAAAGTCTTACTTCCAGACATAGAAAACTTTAGGTGAAGGCCAGAGGTAAGTGTTGCAAGGTGAAATTATGTAGAGATACATGATTAATATGGCTGCTTCCACATTTCCACATGTTCTGTATGATATTGCCTTAAATATATAGAGAAAAGCTGAACATGTCAACTGCATGTTGTGATATCATATATATATATATATATATATATATATATATATATATATATATATATATATATATATATATATATAGTTCCCCTTTATAATCTCGAAATACTGAAATCTCGAATTTCAGTATCTCGAGACCATAAAGGCAAATTTTTAAATAGCGAAAGTGCATAATCGCGAATTTGAATATCTCACATTCGCAGTTATGGCTTTACACTACGTTGCGTGCAGTAGTTTGTGTGGATGGTGTCCGGTGTCGTGTGTGGATGTAGGTGCGATTTAAGGTGAGAGAGTGTTTTGTAAGGGTTTTGGGTGGGAGTTTGGATGTATGTGAGTGTGTTTGTAAGTTGTACGTGTGGGTTAGGGTAGGCAGGTGAAAGTATGAGTGTGTAAGTGTTGGATGTGTTGGTGTTTGTATAGGTGTGTGTGTGCGTGTGTGTGTGTGTGTGTGTGTGTGTGTGTGTGTGTGCGTGTGTGTGTGTGTGTGTGTGTGTGTGTGTGTGTGTGTGTGTGTGTGTGTGTGTGTGTGTGTGAGGGACTGTAGAATGTGTGAGTGTGAGTTTGTTGTCTTTTCCTATTTGTGCAATCTTGGATTTAGTATATGTAAGTATGGGCAGTGTGGGGGGCACAGGGAGCTTGCCCCCCTGCTTATATGTAGTTTAGGTGTGTTGATATGCATTATTGTGTTTGTGTATGTTTTGTTGTTTGATTTGTTGTAGTGTGGGTGGGATGGTGTATGTGTTGTGGTGTATGGTGTGTTAATGTTCGCGATTTTTGTGTTTCGTGGTTTTGGGGTTTTGAGCATTTGCCTTTATGGTCTTGAGATACTGAAATTTGAGATTTCAGTATTATATATATATATATATATATATATATATATATATATATATATATATATATATATAGGTCTAGTTCTACATTTTGAACTTTCAAAATTTTGACTTTCTTATGGTCGAGACCATAGGACTGAAGTTTTGAAGCTTCGAAATTTAAATAAAAATAAAAGAAGTACTTTTTTTTAATACCAACTCCGAGATCGCAGTATAGCGAGGAAAACGGTAAATATATCATTCCGTGCTGTACAGTGATCTCCATTTAAATGGTTCAAAGTTTTAAAACTTCTATCTTATGATCTTGCCGCATATATACCATATATCCACCTGCCAAACTTGATTCTCAGGTGTATATTTCCAAATGAGGCAGGATGAAAAATTTCATTTTAGCCATAGTGTAAGCAGTAATGCATGACAAAGAGGGCTCTGGTGAGCTGACGTGGAAACTGCTGATTGGAAGTGTATGTATGTGTACAAAAACAGGCAGCCACTATAGTAAGCCCAGTAAACGACGTATGTGTTGCTTGCTTCAATAAATGTGTCTATGAGTGCATATGCACGCATGCTTTAATTGATGTAACTAAATGAAATTCAGATCCCAGGTGCGTACATGTTGTCAGGCAGTTGGCATAGAGGATTAAGGCTGTGAGCTCTAGATCTCATAGTACATGTTTTTATTCCCTCAGCCCTCATTTGCCTATTGTGTGACCTTGATCAAGTCACTTAACCAAACATTGCTCCAGCGTTATCCTTGAAAAGGGACTGTCTCCAGAGGGCCTACCTGGTTAACAAATAGGTATTAATTACTAATATATGTACATATGCATATATACACCTATGCTTTGTCCTTGTAGTTTCCAATTGACCATCTCCTGCTTGGTGTCCCTGGTACTACCCTCAAGTCTATGACCTATATAACCATTGTTGGGGGCGGGAAGAGAAAGAAAAACATATTGGCATTGCATTCTCTGTCTTAATATGACAAGGATTTTGTTTTATTATGCCCTAAATGGACATGACTGTTTGGCATTATGTGCATCACTGCAAATAGCATAATTTAACTTCTGACCCCCCATCTCCCACCCTCAATATACTGAATTCAGTAGGTGTCTGCAGTGTGATTACAGGACTTATCCTGTTAATTTGGGGAGTGCTAGATCACAAACAGAAACCACAGAATTCCTCCCAGAATAGGGGAGCAAACAGTTGCCATTTCTTCCAACCCTTGATCACCCAGCTTCTCCAGTGCCCAAGCCTGTAATCAAACTCAGGATATCTTGGTCATAGACTACTTTATCAGCTGTTCATAGCAGTCATTTTAGCAATAGTATTTGGTTTCACGTGAGGTGGTTCGTATTACTGAAAAGCACTTCACTTGCTGTTTGACTACCACTGTTGTTCTGGACAACTGGCTATTTTTCCGAGTATATTTAAGCAATAACCCACAACTGGGTGTGGGTAATGCTGGATTTATCCATGGTTGGTGTGGTTTGATCATGAGGACGAAGCCTGAGTGATCAAAGACAACAGTGGATATAAATCCAGCATTAACCACAACCAGAAATGGGTTATTGCTATTATACAGTGACATTATTTATAAAAGGAAATTGCTCGCCTTTCTTAATTTCTTTGATAATGGCACCATAGTGTTCCTCCGTGTTGTTTCCCCATTTTTCTGCATTTTCTGATGTACTGCGCATGTGCATGGGACTTAACATTCCCATGCTTCACAGTATGTCAATGTTATTCAACAGAAGCAACGGGATAAGAAAGAATCTTTGTTGCTATATTTTTTTTGTAGTATGAGGCAAAAATGTGGACATTCTCCAAAAATCTGGACAATTCAGAGATACAACAGCCTGCTGAGACAGTGCAGAAATACAAGGAAAATCACATATATTTATGTTTCTTTAGTTTTCCAGAACGTACCTGATTTTTCCTGTATTTGGTCTGCACTCTGTAGCATATATCAATAGAAAGTCTGGCTGCTCAATGGTACTTCAGCAGCAAGACTTTTTTTCTACTGGTATATGCTCAATTTGCAGCAGGCACACTGGTTGGGCTAACCAATTAGCATGCACGTTTTATAATACTAATGAAAAGTCATTGTATAATTATCTTCATTTAACTGACTAGCATTGCTGTGTTTGTGAGCCTGTTTTGAATTTTGTAGTGTGGAAATGCAGCCAGCAATTGAAATTTGAATATTCAAGTGCTGTTTAAGCCCACTGGCATAAAGAAAACATAATTTGTTGCATTTTATTTTATATTCTGTAATTAATGGACACTTTCAGCTTTTTCACCATAACTCCACCATTCAGGGTCTTTGAGTGAGATTTCATTGTATTTGAGTTTCATTTATCTGCACCAATTAAAGCTACTTCACTGTATTGATACCTGAAATATTTCCATGCTTGTTTTTCTAATTAAACTGTATTTTCTGAGCCTAATTGCTAATATCAGGTGCTTCTAGCATGCAGTAGCCATAGTCATATTAATGGGTTTGTATGCACTTGTACAAAGCACTTACCGCACATTCACAGTGGTATTGTGCATTAGGTGAATTGCTACATGTCTTTATGTGCTGACAAATTTATTGCTATTATTTCTATCGTAGAAGAAACTTAATTTTCCCTGTTCTTTCTGTAATATTTAAACCTGACACAATTTTCATCACTATCTTTGAGTTATTAAACAACATCCTTTCTAGATATTCAGCAGCAGAATTGTTTGTTACAAGCTGTTTTATCTACACAGACTAAGAAATATTTGAGCAGCTACAAGCAAGGCTCTAATTCTATTAAGGTCAAGTGACTGATATATTAATATATAGTTTGCCAGTGGAATAAATCTCAAAACTGATTTTTGCCTGCATATATGGTACAGCTATCACATTGCCTCTGTTCTCACCTGCGTTGTCTTCAGTATGTTACATGATCCATTGTGGCATAATGATTAAGGTCTTCACTTCCCATGTACAATGTACAAGAGTTGATGCTGACCTCTAGCCAAAGCATGTGTGCAGTTTGCATGTTTTCCCTATATCTCAGTGGGGTTCCTCCCACCTCCCAGAAACATGCTGTGAGCAGCAGCACAAACTAGATTGCCTATAAGGGGAAGAGTTGTGTAGACCAGCTGCTTTAGGCATCAACTGTGACATGCAGTATCTTCTAGATAGAAGAACATGGATCACAGACTGTGCACTGTGTCAGGGCTAGCCATTCATCTATGTAGAAAGTGGCTCAAGATGATTTAGTGTCATTTACTAATGTCTCCAAAAATGGGCATGGGTATTTGCCAGTGATAAGTGAGTTGAGGACCTGACCTATTCCAGGTTCCCATGCTAATTCTGGGAGTGGTCTGTGAGCCAGTGTGTGCCCATCATAAAGTCAAGCAGCCCTGGTTCAATAAGCTTCTGGCTGTCAGTGTCCAGTTGTCCAGCTTAGGTTACCTGGGATAGCTGTGTTGAGCAAAAGGTGGATGCAAATCTAATCAACCTGCCAAACATAAATTAAGGATTGCTACACCCAGTATAGATTCACTGACAGAATGCAGCTTGGAAGTGGATGACATGATGGTAAGGAGGACGTTGGATATCATTTGTATCTAGGATACATGATAGAAGGACAGTGCAGCAAAGCTACTTGGCTTGAGATCCAGAGTCTACTACTCGGGGGGGCATACTAGAATTGGTGTTGGAACTGTGGTGCAGGAGAGTCTTTTGAAGATCTTGAGATATGTCATCAGAAGTGGTTCTAAACGCATGGTAGTCAGACTTCAATGTAAAGATAGGTCAGTATTCATAATCTCAGCCTATGCCCCACAGCAGGGTTGTGGCAGCAAGAAAAAGCATGCATTCAGGCAACAGTTGCAAGACCTACTCGATAACACAGGGCAACATGAGTTCGTGTTCATAAGGGAGACCTGAATGCTTAAATTAGGACAAGCAGAACAGGATATGAGGACTGCCTGGGTCTACATGGGTGGGGCAATAGGAGTAAAGAAGGAGATGGCCGTTCAGATTTCTGTCTGGCAGATGACTTGAAGGTAGCCAACACATGGTTCAGCAAAAGAGTGGCAGTTACAAGATCACATACAAGAGTAGCCAACATGCAACTTGGGTAGACTTCATCCTAGTAAGGAAAGGGCATTGTGGTAAAATAAAAGATTGCAAAGTCACTCCCAGGAAAACAGTTGGTCCACTGGCATTAACCACTGCTGGTCACAATCAGCTGCAGGCAGTGGTCAGAAAAGGCTCTAAGATTTAAAGACACTAGGCTGAAGACCTTGACATTGATTGGAGCAAAAGCACAAAGAGTTAAGGAAATACACAGAACCCTAGCACCTCAGGAAGAATAAGGAATAGGTGGGGTTAAAATAAAAAGGCAGTATTTCAAAACAGCATATGTGAAAACTAAAAAGATATGGAACTGAAGCAGGTATAGAAATAAAGTACATAAGGATAGCTGGTGGGGGAATGCAGAAGTCCAGGAAGTTATCAAAAGAAAGAGTGCCATGTGAGACAGAAAGACAGACCAGACCAAGAAGGAATACTGGTTGGCTGACAAAGAGGCTAAAAGAGCAGTTGCAGTAACAAAGAACAAGGCATCACAGGCACTCAACCAGCTTCTAGAAATTGACTCCTGATATGCCACAAAGAAACTTTATTAGGTTGCAAAGCAAAGACAGAAAGAAAAATAAGATAGTCATCAGGCAACATTTATAAGGGATGCCAGTAATAACCTGCTCAGCAGTCCATGGGACATCAAAATCTGATGGAAAGAGTACTTCCAACAGCTTCTGAATAAAGAAAACCCCAGAGAAGCTGTGCTGCCCCAGGAATAGCCTACAAGAGAGAGGTATAAGAGCCCACCATAAAGATGTAAGAACAGCACTAAGGAACATGAAGTTATAGATAGCTGCAGGCTGAGATGAGTTCATGGCAGATATGATCAAGATCTTGGGTGAGTTAGGAAAGAAATGGCTTCAGAGGGTTCTCATAGCAGTATGGAGAGGGAAGGAGTATCTGAGATGACTGGAGAGTAATCATTCTAGTACCAGTGCACAGAAACAATGGGGAAGTGTAGAGGTATCAGACATCTTTCACACTACATGAAAGTGTCAGAGAGGGAGCTTGATAAATGAATAGTCATAGTAGAAAGTAAAATAGGAGATGAGAAGTTTGTATTTAAATTAGGATGCAGCACAACTGACCAATTGTTTGCAGTGAGACAGTTGAAAAGAAGCTAGAGGTGAGGAAAGACACCATCTGGACATTTCTAGACTTCTTTTGAATATTAAGTAAAAAGAAGAATGACTGGTGTAAAGGCTGATACTGTTACTGTAAACTCAGAGTATACCTGTTATAAGTTCAAGGTTTGTCTGTTGCACTTTACATGCAACAAGAGCTTTCAAAACTGTAAGCGGTGCATAGATAATCTCTTAGATATTTAGCGCTAGAATAACTAATGTTATGAGTTCAACAGTACCTTATTTCTGAGTAAGCACACACAAGGCTGTATTCACATCTCCATGGTAGTGTGTAAATATGAGACTGATCCGCTCAGTCGGTATTCACCTCTCTAAGCGTTTCCACCAATGAGCCCCTCAAAGTAATGGTAACAATACAATCCAAAGCGTACAGTTCCAGTTCAAACAGTTCCAAAGCAAATATTTCCAGATATTAGTAATAATACAATTCGAACCAAATAGTTCCAACGCTCCTGTTCTTGTAAATTTCGTTCAACGAATGCACCATGCAAATATCTCAATATAAGCAAAACATTTTATTATAAAAAGCAGTTGACAAACAGTTACGGCTAGCGCTTTCACCTACTGGCTTCCTCAGGCCGTTAAATGAATGCTAGTAATGCAAACTATATATAACTTCAGGATTTCAAAATTCCTGATGTCACATCCTGTCCTGTGTTAAAATACATAGTAACTATTCCTATATTAGCGTTACATAGTATCGCATCTTCTATCATAGATTTTCATTAAATAATACATTGTTTCTCAATCTAATATATGACTAATAATGAACTATTAGTATTCCTATATATGATGTAAAATACACATAGTAAAATAGAAGTATGCTTCCTGATGTCACATCCTGTTATACCTTTCTTCAATATATTGATTTAGTTGCGATACTTAGTATCGCTACATCAGCTATGCTTGCATTCAATAATATATTAAAACATCATTTATTACAAATGTTAATTAAAAAACTATTATTACTTAAAAATACATAGACGACTGTCATTTAAAATACTATATAAAATAACTGTCAAATATATATACGTCATCTATAAAAGGCATAACTTAAGATGCAATAAAATATATGACATCAATCTCCTATACTATATAAAGTAGCTGTCAAACATATATACGTCATCTATAAGAGGCATAACTTAAGACTCGATAAAATATATAGCATCAATCTACTGCGCATAATAAATAATCACTAAATTATATAAATCCTTTTATAGTGGTGCGCCTTATATTGCACATGACTCGCTATATAATGTACATAAATAAGTGTATAGAATTAGTGTGTAAAGTTATAATGCATATGTTCACATAATATTTTGGTGTATAATAATTATTTTTATTTTTAGGTCTATCCCTGAACTTTACATAACTTTTACCAGTCCTTATGTTGGTACGCTACTTCCCAAAACTTAACATATACGAAAAAATATAGTACATAAAATAAGAAAGGGGGATATATATAAAAAATATATATATATATTCAAGCGCTAACCTAATATAGCTTTTTACTAGTACTAGTTCGAATTTACAAATATCCTATGCCTATAATATAATAAACACATGTACATACTGGACTAAGAACGAAGACAGTAAGGTACTAGTTTATTGTCGTCTTTCTAAGACTATGTGCAATATCACACATGTTGTTCGCTCAACAAGAGTTTCCCATTACATATTGGGTACTATTAAATAGTGTAATGTGTACTTTGATGTAATAAAAGACACTGAAGGAATCCTATGTGTGGAATACAGGCTAATTAAAGGTCCTACTAATTCAGATATATCTCCACTCAAATCAGTTAGCCCATCACTTTACGATAAAATCTATGAAATTATGTATTTAATCATTAATAATAGGAGGAAGATAGTAAAAATTTTTTTTATTTGTCATTAGGATAATTATTATCTGTTATCCAGGTAGAGTACTTACTCAATACCTCTGTGTTATATATCATAAGGTTTATAATCGCGAAATATATATTATATTATATCATATTTATAGATAAAAATTAATTAAAATCAAGGCTAAAATTAATGTTAAATATTCTGTAATATATTATTGTGTTATTAATCAGAATAATGTTTTATTAATATGTATAATTAATTATATAATCAGATGAATAATCATGTCTCAAAAAATATTGTTATTATTATCAAAAACTCACTAACATCAATACTTACTTATTTCACTATAATATATCCGTTCAATTTTTGCATTCTAAATAAATTAAATAATTTCATAGTGAAATTTATTTATCAAATTCATGATGTGTATTTTGTATAATTAATTATTTTAATATCATTTAAAAATCTTATTATTAAAATTATTTAAATGTCCATATTATAATTGTTGGTATATATAGATTCTTCATAATATATATCTCTCTTTACATGTATATATGAGAAACATACATAAGTAAATATAGAGTATATATTTTTCTTGAATATATATATACATGTTCCCATCATACACGTATGTGTATTTTACTGTCCATTTTTATTACTAATCATTTACTTAGACTTTATACTTAATTTTCTGGCCTTTAATACAGGTTTAATAGGAATTCTATCATTGAGACCTGGTTTCTGATCGGCTCTTAAACGAATAATCCAATTAATTTCCAATTCTTCTGTTTTGTTGGAAATATCTCCTCTCCTAATATTAGTGAAATTATTCTGTAACACCTTAAATCTAAATGTGTGTTCAGCTGAAGTATTGATAACATGTTTAGATAGGGCATTGGTTGTGGAGCATATTTTAACGTTGTAAAGGTGCTTCCTGATACGGTCTTTCAATCGTCGATCAGTTTTGCCTATGTAAAAGGCAGGACAGGCTGTACATAGAGCAATGTATACTATATGCTTAGTGTCACATGTGGCCTTCGCTGTCAACTTATATTCCTGCAATGTGACTGGATGTATGAATGTTGCCTTGGTATCAATATATTTACAATGATTACATTTCATACACGGTATAGTAGCTTGCTTTTCTATCTTGTTTATTGGTTTGCCTAGTGTCCTGTTAGATCCACACAATTTCCTATACAAATTAGGTTTATTCCTGTAGGTATATCTAGGTGTTTCCCAGACTATTTGATGTATTTCGGGGTTGACTGTTAAGATCCCCCAATGTTTCTCGTATATTTGTCTGATATGAGTGATATCCTGTGTATAGTGAAGAACTACCTTTGTCTGGTTATTATTCTCATTATTAGTGTTATCTGGGTGTTCCAGACCTTCCCTATAGTAGTTAGAGAAATATGGGAATGCTCTACCTTCTCTCATGTGGCATACATTATCTATTTCTGTTCTAATTTCTTGTTCACCATATGACCTTGCTATAAATTGTTGTTTCAACTTTTCAATCTCAGTATCATAACCATCTTTAGTAGAATTTAATATTGATGTTCTCATTGCTTGGCCCCTTATGACGTTTTTAAAAACAAAACCGGGGTGCATGCTTTCTCTGTGCAATAATGTGTTCCTATAGCAACTCTTCCTATATATGCCTGTGTTTAGCATTCCATTAGTTAGTTTCTCCACGTACACATCCAGGAAACTAATTTTATATTGTGATGTTTCCACAGTAAACTTTAAATAGTCTGTGTGTTCATTAATCTTATCTAAGAAAATACCAAGATTCTTTTTATCAGATGTCCACACAAGGAAAAGGTCATCCACAAATCTATTATACAATCTCACATATCTCTTAAACATTTCCATCTCAAACAGGAATTGCTTTTCCCAATCAGCCATTATGAGGTTGGCGTAGCTATTGGCACAAGACGTGCCCATAGCTACGCCATCCCTCTGCATGTATACTTGGTCCTTAAATACAAATATGTTATTACTTAAGACTATCTGAATTAAATTTTTATTTATTTATTATTTATTTTACATTTGGTGACCGGGCTAGTCTAGCTGGACAAATATCCGTTTTCAGTAGAGGCCCGGGGAGAAAAGCTCCAATTACAAGAGTTACAAGAATTAAAACAATAATTAACAATAAAACATAATAAGCAACATAAAATAAGTACAAAGTTGTACATTTGTATGAATTTAACATTAATAAATCACATAATACTTCTATTTGTGCATCTATTTGTGCATCTGTATAATAAAATATAAAGTATAAAAAGAAAGTAAAATAGGAGATGAGAAGTTTTTATTTAAATTAGGATGCAGCACAACTGACCCATTGTTTGCAGTGAGACAGTTGAAAAGAAGCTAGAGATGAGGAAAGACACCATCTGGACATTTCTAGACTTCTTTTAAATATTTGTTTTTCTTCTCTTGTTTTGTTTGCATATTGCAGTTCCAGTCATTTTACAAGCCACAATTCAGTTACATAGTAGAAGAAATATTCATATTTAGGCACAGCTTGTTGCAAGGGAATTTTCAGTGTTACAACAAAATACACAGTACTGTATAGATAATACTCTATATACAATATATACAAGTGCTACAGAAAATCAGCTTCTGATTAAGATTCGTGTACCAGTTTACATACTATACATAACTGCTACATATAAGATTTAGATTCGACACAAACTCACAAAAGGTTATGTTCTATGCCCTTTTCAGTTTACATTCGCAAATAAGAATGCTTACTTTGGTTATTCGCTATCAACTTATGTGCTGATATATACTTTATTGCCATACTTCTGAAGTCATGACAATTTGGTTTGATCTAACCAGTTCTGAGTAATGCACAATTTTACTAGAGAGAAGAGGGTAATAAGAATATGCAGATTAAATTTGGGTAACCTTTGAGAAGTGATCTGCAAAATTGCAAATTCCCACGATAATGTGGATTTTTGATATCCCATCTTTTCTAGTTTGACTCTCAGTGAGCACCCTACTTTATAAGTACATTTGCAGCTAGATTGGCAATTTGTGAGTAGCAAAACGGACAGTTTGGTGAAACTTCAAAGCTGAAATTGTTGAGTATTCTCGGGTAAGGTAAGCATTGTTCGATCTGATGTTATCCATTTTCATTGTTCATCAAGTCTGTGTCTAGGATCCGATTCAGCACTTTACAGAGCAGATTCAAGGCTCGAGCTCCTCTCACTCCCATAATCCCTTTCTACCATCTAACCCCCAGATCTTGTTTGCCACATTCTGCTACAGACCTGATTCCTGGCTCACAGTGTGGATTAAGGTTTTTCTAGGGTTTTCATTGGATTTTTCTCAGTTAAGTGGTGCATTTTTCTACTTTTTTATTTAGTTAGTGCTTCCTTACCTCCCTTTCCTGTTTAGCTCGCTTTTAGTGTCATGTGTTTGTTTCCTTTGCCTTTATTCTCCCTTTTGGTGCTTTTTCCCATATCTCTTCCCTTTAGTTTAATTTTTGAGGCTTTTTGGGATTTTTTGTTGTGACATTTTTTTCTTTATAGTGTGTGTTTGTACATTTGGTCCCTGCTACTTAGTTTTTCTGGGGCATTGTAGTGTAGTTTATAGTGTGCTTTGTTTTTCCTGTGTGTGTGTGTGTGTGTGTGTGTGTGTGTGTGTGTGTGTGTAGTGTGCACGCACGTGTGCTTGCTGATAGGTCATGGCATTCAAGCTTACCAGATTCAAAAGATGCTCTTTTTGTGGGTGGAAGATGCAAAATTCTGGTATCCACAAGAAATGTTTGTATTATCTAGGTCCAACTATCTCGAGGCTGAATGTTCAATTTATCAGTCAAGAAGTCGAAGTTCTGGATGGTCACTGTTCAGTCCATTCTGCCCTTACTGCAAAAGGATGAATGGATGTGCTCTATAGACCGCCAGGACAGCTACTATCACATCAAGATAGACAGGAGTTTCAGGAAGCACCTGCACTTCGGGATTGGAGCCAATCATTTTCAATTCAGAGACCTACCATTTGGTCTTACCACGGCACCCAGGGTGTTCACCAAATGCTTAGCTGTCATAGCGGCTCACCTGCGGCTTCAGAATTTCAGGTGTTTCCATACCTGGATGATTGACTCCTCACAGCTCCTACAAGGCATCAACTGTTTTTTGTTATGCAATACCTCTTGCACACCTTTGAAAGGTTAGGGATTACTGTCAACTTGGAGAAGTCAAAGCTATCCCCGGTACAAAGCCTAGAGTTCATTGGGACTCATCTCAACACAGTCACAGAGGTTGCAGCATTACCTCCCCACAGAGTGGACCTGATCAGACAGCAGGTCACGGCCAACTTGGAGGTTTGGAGGTTCCAGTGCTGAAGGCACACCTCATTCTGAGAGCATTGGGTTCCATGCTGGTGTCAATTCTCCTTGTTCCTCTAGTGAGGTAGCACGTTTGGGTGCTCCAGTAGATGCTGGCAGTGCAGTGGTCTTTTCTGTATCATCCAATGTCCATGCATATTCCATTGACTCCTGCCTGCAGACAGCACCTGCAGTAGTGGCATCATTTGAAGGATTTCCTTCGAGGCAGGCCATTTTCTGTTCTGCCACCCTCGGCCACTGTGACCGCTGACACTTCCCTGTTAGGGTATGGAGGTCATTTTCAGGGCAGGACCATCTGAGGCATGTGGACCCCTCAGAGACCAAATTGCACACAAATCTCCAAGAGATGAGGGCAGTCCTCCTACCTGTTGCAAGCCTTTCAGGATTGTCTTCCTCTGGGAATGGTAGCGATTCATACAGACAACATGTCTGTTGTCTGGTATATAAACAAACAAGGAGGAACACGATCATACCCATTGTGCAAAGAGGCCCTGAGAGTGCGGGAATGGGTGATCTCTTCCAGTCACTTTCTCCTTGCAACGCACATTCCTGGGGAGTCCAGTATCTTGGCAGACAGGTTCAGCAGATGTATTCTGACTCCGCACGAGAGGTCCCTCAATCCATCAGTGGCATGTCATATTTTCATCCATTGGGGCCAGCCTTGCTGTGATCTTTTTGCATTCCCATTATACAACAAATGCAGCAGGCACTTTGCCCTGAATCCCCCAGAGGGGCAGTCCCTGAGGGGCAGTGTTGTTCATGACTGGCCCCTGGGTCTCTTCTACATGTATCCTCCCCTTCCTCTGATCCCTAAAGTATTTCAGAAAGTCTTCAGACTGAGGAGTTCCATGATTCTCACTGCTCCCTTTTGGCCTCATCAGGTGTGGTTCCCCTTCCTCAGGTCTCATCTCAAGTATCTTCCATGGATAGTGGATCCCATTCCGGATCTCATCTCTCACCCATCAGAGCAACCGCCCAATCTTCGGTCACTTCACCTGACCATGTGGTTTCCCCACTTCCCATCATAGTAAAGCAGTCCAGGTTAGCTTTTCCCACCATGAAAATTATTCTGGCCTTGCAAAAGCCTCCTACTCAAAAGGTCTGCCATAGTAAGTGGAAACTCTTTTCTTTTTGGATAGCGGAACAGAATTTGGACCCCTTTTCAGCTCCCATACCAGACATTCTTCTCTTCTTAACATCCATGTTTCAGGAGGGGGCCAGCTTTTCGACTATCAAACTGCAGTTGTCAGCCATTTATAATTTTCATTCGATTTCCAGACCTACCTTTTCCTCTAGGTTATGTAAGGCCTTCATGAAGGGCATCTTTTTCCTTAGGTCTCCTATCAGAAATCCTGCCTCTCCTTGGGCTTTGACTTTGATGCTGGGATTTCCTACCCAAAACCCCTTTGGGCCTGCTCATTCCTGTGATCTCAACTATCTTTCATGGGAGACTGCCTTTCCGGTGGCCATTACTTCGACCAAGAGGGTCTCTGAGTTGCAGGCCCTTATCTTCTAAACTGCCTTATATTGTTTTTCTTAAGGACAGGGTGACTTTACAAACTAATCCCTGTTTTATGCGTAAAGTTGCTACTGAAAGAAATCTCAACCTGGAAGTCCAATTGCCTGTTTTCTTTCCTAATCACTCTAATAAGGGCGAATACCTTCTTTATACATTGGATGTTCATCGGCAGCTGCAATTTTATTTACATCGGACTAGATCCTTCAGAAAATCTGACCAGTTGTTAGTGGCCTTTTCCCTGAACAGGCGTGGCCATGCAGTTTCTGAATAAATGATTTCTAAATGAATTTTTAGTTGTATTTCTGTGGTTTACTCTATGAGGAACACACAGCTGCCTTGCCCTCCTAAGGCACATTCCAGTCAGTAGCAAGTTCTTCAGCCATTGCTTCCAGGATGTCCATAGATGAGATTAGTGCTGTGGTCACTTGGTCTGCTCCTCACACTTTTGTTGCTCATTATAAACTGGACATGATCTCTAGAAGCAGAGCATCCTTTGGTTCCACAGTGCTCAGGAACATTCTTCCTTAGGGCTGCCCAGCGTTCTTTGTAGCTGGGGATTCTGACTCAGATGTGAAGAATAATGTTACGGATAACATCAGATCAATAATTATGTACTTACCATAACTTGGTATCTGTGTTATCCTATTTCATTGCTCAACACTTCCTGCCCTCCTTCCTTTTTCTGGTGGTTCTGGAGAAGCTGGGGTTCCAGGCCCTAGAGTTACTACCTCTCGTGGTTCTAATGCTATAATTGTCTGTCTGTTTGGCTTCTCAGGTGCCCATCTGTTCCCTATCCTTGGTCAGCAAACTTGATCTGAGGGTTAGATGGTAGAAAGGGATTATGGGAGTTGGAGGAACTTGAGCCTTGAATCTGCTCTGTAAAGTGCTGGATCAGATCTGACATCGGATCCAAGACCCATACGTGATTAATAATGAAATAGGATAACACAGATACTAAGGTATGGTAAGTACGTTACTATTGTTATCATTAGTTGAGTATACATGAGTTTTTAAAAGGGATACATTTTAATGTTATTTCAATAGAGTTAGATTTTTGCTGTTCAGTAATGTGTTTGAGCTGTTCAACCCAGTATTTTGAATACAAAATAAATGGTTGATATCTAAGGGATACTATAAGCCTATATCTGTTTGATAGCATTTTTTTTCCTTAAGGTCAGTAAATTCCATAATGAATTGCACGTATTTATGTATTTTATCGTTTACTTCAACATCTCCTATTATTGAAGTGCACAGTTCTCTAATTTGTCTTAGCATTATGATGTATCATTTTGGAAAGTTAAAGATATTCCTTGTGTCCTTTAAAGATTTTTTCCTGTGTCTGTAAATATCCCAGACATTGCATTTCTTAATGAGTGGATAGTTGTCCAAGTTTATCATCTCATTTAATCCGAGGTTTGGATTTAGATGTCATAGTTGTAACAGGATGTAAGTATTTAAGTTTAGTGCTTCCATCATTTTTTGAAATCTAATTATTCTATGTTTTAATGAGATATGAAATTTGTTGCCCTTTAGATTTTCCTGCTTTGTAAATGGAAGAGCTTTGGGATTGATTTTTACCGTTTATGATGTAGTCGTTCCATAATTGAATCCACAGCGGATACCATTCTTTACCCTAGGGATTATATTCAGCAACTTGAGTGATCCTGTTTTGAATGTATTATATCATGATATAAATTAAAGTCAGGTAGTCCCAGTCCTCCCTTTTTCTTGGGATACATTAAATTCTAATAACTGATTCTGTCAGACTTAGGGTAGCAGATAAACTTAGCTAAAGCTACATTTAGTTTTTTTAAGACGTTTTTCTAAACTATTACATTTGTTGCATTGAGTTGAAATAATAACCTTGGGAGAATATTCATTTTCATAATTGCTGCTTTCAAAAGAAAGGGTAACTTTATTGTCTCCATTTCTGGATATCTGTTCAATGTCTGCCCACATCTTTAGTAAATTATTCTGCATGAATAGTTTTGGGTTATGTTCAAAGGATATCCCTAAGTATTTTAGTGAACATTTTAATTTTATTTCTGAAAAGGAAAATATGAATCAGTATGACCTAATGGATTGAGAGGGTAAATTAGGGATTATGTGGGATTATTTTCATAGTTTGAAACTTTTGAGAAGCTGTTAAATGAGTCTAGAATTTTGCTCAAGTCAGTGTTAGGGAGTATGAAATATAAGTTTAAATCATCAGCAAAGGCTATTACGGCAGGTTTATTATTAAGAATTTCTGGAATATGATGGTATGTTCTTTGAGTTATGTAAAATACAGGTTCTATATATCCTTGTCTGGTCCCATTTAGAATTTTTATTGGATTTGAATTTGTTTTATTAATGTATAGAATTGTGTAAGTGCTCTCATATAAAATTTTTATTATATTAGTAAATTCTTGTGGTATATCAAAATAGGGCAGAATAGAAGATAAAAAGTTTAGGTTTACTCTGTCAAAGGCTTTACGTGCATCTAAAGCAAGGGCATAGATAGGGTTTTTATTTTGTTTAGATAGCAAGATCATTGTATCTAAGATTAATGTGTTATCACATGTCTACTTACCATTCATGAATCCTGACTGTCCAGTTGATGTTTTGTTTGGTAGTACTTTGTTTTTAGTCTGTTTGCAAACAATGCAGCTAGAATTTTGATGTCTAGAGTTATAAAAAAAAAAATGGTCTGTAGTTTCCTGGGTTTTTGTTATCAAATTTTCCTTTAGGTATAACGATTGTCTTTTAGTTATTTAAATATAGACCTGTAATGCCATATTCTCTTATATAGCTATAGATTTTCAGTAAAAGTTTTGATAATTTTTTGCCCAAAGGATTTATAAAACTCAACAGTATAATCATCAGGTCCAAGAGCTTTACTTGTTTTCAGACCATTTACCACTGATAGATTTCTTGTTGCGTGAAAGGAGCCTTAAGTAGATCCTTCTGTGTTCGGTTTATCTTTGATAAGTTTAGATTCTTTAGGAAAGTATCTCCCTCTAATTCCGTAGTTTTTAGCTTTTATGGACCATGTAGTTTTGTATATAAATCTTCAAAAGTTTGAATAATTTCTTGATTAGTATTATGTGTGTTCCCTTGGTATTCAGTTTCTGTTATCATAGGGGCACTACTGTTAACATTTATTATCCTCACCAATAATCTTGAGGGAGTCTTTGCCCATTCTGAGTACTTTGCTAAGGTTTCTATTTTGTGAAAGAGAATTGTACTGTATCCATTACAAATAATTATTTTTGTAAGTTATTCATCTGTTCTTCCAGTACTGAATTCTGTTTTTTTTTTTGATTGATTCTTCTATTTCAATTATTTTTTTTCTTTTATGTTTGTCTCTTCCTCTTTATATACTTTTTTATAGTATGATGCTTTTTTAATCAAAATGCCCTAATCCTTGCTTTACATGCTGCCCATTAAATGTCATAGGGAATATCTGTTAGCGTTAAGTCACGACTGAGTTTGTGTAATATGTTGTTCATTTCCTGTATTATATCCTTATTCTGTAGTAAGTCTGGGTTTGGGGACCAGTTTATACCTCTTGTTTTCAGGTTTAGATCACTAAGCCATCTAATTTTAATTGTAATCCTTAAAGTGGTCTGAAAAAAATAAATCCCTTACAATAGTTTATTTCCGCCTTTAGGAATATTTCTGATATCAGAAAGAATTCTAATCTAGACCACAGTTTATAACATTGGGATGGTAGTATGTGAATTTTATTGTAGATATCTTATTACTCTGGTAGCAGTGCAGGTCGAATAAGTTAAAATTTGTTTTTAGATCGTTTATTGCTATGGAGGCTTGGATGTTATAAGTTTTGCTTTTACTTGTTCTATCAGTTACAGGGTCAATTATTGCATTCCAGCCACTCCTGTTATATAGTAGTAGTTTGGAAATCGAGTTAGGATGCTATAAGTTTCCATGATAAAATATTTTTGTTTCACACATGGACTATACAGACTCAAGAAAAGAAGTGGTTTCTGTAGACTATAGCTTTTAATTGAAAAATAGCGCCATCTTCTATTTATATTGGAGTATTAATGTATAAAGATCTCTTTGAATGAATTTCCTTACTGTTTGTTTCATTACCTGACTCGATTATTGTTTTTGTCCATTTTTTCTCCCTGTCTTTCTCCCAGTCTTCCTTTAAAGTGTGTTTCTTGTATAAATATAATGTTTGCATTTGATTTAAAATCTAAGTGCATAAATGATTCCCCTTTCTTTTTATCTTGTATCCCTTTCACATTCCATGAGTCAATTATCCATATCCATTTTCCTTACTGTTTTTCCCCTGAATGTTAATCTGTTTTGTTGTCTTCTCTTTGAGTTTGTATGAATATTTTTTATAGTTTGAGCAAGTATTTCTAATAACCACAGAATTACCATGTCAGGAAAAGGTTATCAGTTTACAATCAAGAGGTATGTTACTTTTTTTTGCAAGTTAGAATTCGACATTTTATGATACCTGTATTTAATATTTTTTTCAGAACCCTTATATTACAAAAAACAGTCACTAGTTACACTAAGATTAGCATATTCTGCCTGACTCACCTTTTTCTGACCCACAACTCCGTATTTAAAAGTATCGCCCAAATTATATAAACTTCATTTTAAACTGTAAATGTGAGAGTGTTCAATCTCGCCGTTTGTTCTTACATTATGGTTCACTGCCCGATCCTCGGCCAGCAAGTGGCTGGCAAAAGCTCTGCTCGAGAAAGAAAGAGGAACCCAAACCATCCCCACTTTTTTTTCTTTTTGCCTTTACCTCCTTCTAGTTTGCGGCTGCGGCGAGCTCGATCCAACAGCGACAATCAGACCAACTGAAGATACTTTTTTTCTAGGATTACTTAGAAATTCTTTTCCTTTCAAATTGAGACCTTTTTAATTGGTGTGTATTAACTTTGATTGACCATATTTAATAGCTTATCCTGTTTTCATACTTTTGTTAGCAGGCTGTGGTGGTACAGCGGTTAGTATTGTCACCTCACAGCAAGAGGTTCTTTGTTTCGATTTCCGGCTGGCGTGTCTTCTGTGTGGAGTCTGCATGTCCTCCCCGCAGTCAAGTGACATTTAAAAAGACATGCAGGTAGGTGCGTGCGTGAATGGGTGTGCCTTTTTTGAAGGTTAGGCTGGCACCACAGTACCGTAAAAATCCACTGCCAGTCATTAGCGGACCGGAGTTCCACTGTGGCGACCCCTAACTGGGAAAAGCCGAAAGACATTAGTTTAGTATTCCTTCATTTTTCACTGACATAAATATTTGCAATGTACTGTTTCTTGACTTGCATTTTTCATGTGATTTAGTACACCAAGAAACAGTAGCCACAATGATGCCAACCCATACTTCTCATTTAAGATAGTTAACATCAGTACTAGGCTGATTTGTGATTGCTACTTGGAGCAACAATCATAGACCATAAACATTTTGCAAGATTTCAGAACTTTGCCATTTCATGTCCCACCATTGACTGACCATTTGAGTACTCTAGGTGACTAAGAAGACTGGCCATATCAATCTGTTTTTAGATGCAACAAAAGAGAAGTAATTGTATCGAAAGGCATTTCATAATAAAACAAAGGTATTTGTAGAAGTTTAACAATATTCAAGCAAGCATCAAATCACTTGTTTGCCAGTGCTGTAACAAGAAATATAACCTAACAAGACAGCTGCATTGACTTTAAGATTTATGCATATCAACAAAATTATTTTCCTGACATTTAAATTTAATACAAGAATCGGTTTATATTTGTTTGAACATACTTCTGTCAGCCAATATAAGGAGCATAATATATGAAATTACTATTGCACTTATTCATAAGAAAGAATTATGGCATGCGTGCCCCTCTGAAAATGAGCTCCTGTCATGTTTTCCCTTCTTTTGAGGTTACGTGTCACAATTTGGCTCTTTTATTTATTTGGAGCTCCCAAGTATATAAAATAGAACATTTCAGATTTCTTTTTTTAACCAACAATATTTTACGAGTAATTTCTAGTATACACATATAGTACAACCAACACTTTATAGTCACTAAAATTTCAGTTTGAGAATGAGAGAGAATTGGTAACACTAATAACGTAACATAGTTCACGTGTTTCTTGTATATTTGTAAAAGCAATAGTATAACATTATAACATTTTTCTCTAATGACTGATTTACAGTCTAATATTACTTCCTATAGAATTTACTGGCGTTACAAGGGTTATGGAACATTTACTTTAGCCATATTTAAAATTCCTTGTGACTTAATTGTATAGCTCTCTTCTCAGACAAAAGCCATTGGTACACCAGTTATTATAATTTTTGTTTTCTATATGACTGTGACTAATACCATGCTTCTTAGGTAATTGGCAAGAGCATACTTTTGCCAACTAAAATAAACTCGAATGGTTTAGCTCCTTGTTCCTCTCTTCTATGTGACAAAATATACATATGTTACAGCTCCTATATTAAATTGGAGGTTCGTACCTCATACAACAATGCACCATGTACACATTTATATACTTGAAGAATTTATATGACAGGGTCCCAAAAAATGATTTGGGCAGTCCTGTGATGGTTTGAAATCCTGGAGGTATTGGTAGAATTACTGCAGGTGATGTACAAGGGCTTGATGACACAAGTATAGGTTCATAGGTTGGTACTAGACTATCAGCCCTAGGGCCTATACAAGCCTAGCCATAACAATTCCCTGGCTATTTCTTCCCACATTATTTACTTTCATGGACCCCTGTCTAGCAGGGCGACTGACGTGATCCCTGGGGTGAATTTCCTTTCTCCCATCCAATCGTCAAGGTTCCTCTTGAAGAGGTCCAAAGAGGCACTCTGCTTGACATGTATGGGCAATCTATTCCAGAGTCTGGGGAGTCTCTGGGTCAGGAACCTATCCCTCCAGCATGTTTTGTTTATTGTGATGACAAGGTTTAGATCCCTAGAGCGTGTAGCTCTGAGGGATTGGGATTTCTTTAAGTGTAGCATGTCCAACAGCTCTGGGTTTGACATGGCCTTGTATGTTAAGCAGAGATCGCCTCTGAGTAGACGATATGCAGAGTATAGCTGGAGTTTTTTAAGGCGGTCAGCGAGGGCATCTGCTTTAGGCCTGTGATTCTTTTAGTGAGGTATTTCTGAGGCCTTTCCAGTTGTTGCAGATGTCTTGAGAGGTACATACCAAATGGGGCGTTGTATTCTATAATGGGTCTAATGAGGGATGAGTACAGTGGGACAATGACCTCCTTTTTCTGGATGAAAAGCCCTTCGTGATGAGGTGTGCCACATAGAAGGATTTCCTGACTGTTGTGGTGATGTGGTTATCGAAGGTGAGACCACTGTCCACCTGTGTCCCTAAGTCTCTTATCACACTTTCTGTGTTTAGTGTACTGCCACCTATATGGTAATTCATGGATACATGTTTTTCCCAAAGGGGATAACAATACATTTCTTGGCATTGAGCTTGAGCCCATGCTTCTGGCACCACGCACCTGTTTCTGTAAGGCCTTTTTAGAGTATCCACATCATTTGGGATTCAATAATGGCTCCCAGTTTGCAGTCATCTGCAAACTTTGTTAGCCAGAGTCCCTTAGTGTTGACCTGTACTTCAGAGAAGTAGATGCCAAACAAGAGCGGCCCCAGGACTGAACCCTGAGGTACTCCACTTGTCACTTCTCTGGAGCTGGATTTGGAGTCGGCTACTTTTACAGTGTGGGTTCTATCAGTAAGCCATTTAGCAACCCATTGGGTGACATAGGGATTAATGCCCAACTTAGTAAGTTTATCTATGATTCCAGAGTGGGGGATGGTATCAAAGACCTTGGCAAGGTCTAGATAGGCTGTGTGGACCACCTTACCCTTGTCCATGGCTCTGGCTCTGAGACTGACTCAAAGAAGTCAATCAGGTTCAGGAGACAAGATCGGCCCTTCACAAACCCAAACTGGGTGGGGTCCAGTGTTTGAAGGTTGCCAATGTCTTTGTTTATAAGTTCCATGATAATACGCTCCATGGCCTTGCAGATAAGGCTTGTCAGACTGATGGGACGGTAGTTTCCAGGATCCAAGGTGGATCCCCTTGTGGATTGGGATAACTGTAGCTCTGCGCCACTCAGTGGGCACGAAACCTGAGGTGAGTGATTAAACATGACACTTAGGTGAGGTGCCAGTTCATATTGTAGTTCATGTAGTACACAGCCCGGATGTCATCTGGTCCCATGGATGCTGTATTCTTGGCTTTAGAGAGCGTTTTGTACCTGTGTGGCGTTATTACTGGAATTTGGCAATCTTCCGTTGAGATGGGCCATTTAGGGGGTGAGAGTTGGCACTGAATCGATCTGCCAGGATATTGGCAATATCCTTTGTATCAGTATATTTAATGCCATTCTGTTTTAGCTCAGAGCAGATCTGAGCATTGCCATTTAGATTCTTGACATAGTTATAGAATGCTTTGTGGTTGTCTTTGGAATCTTTGGCAATTTTATTTTCGTAACTAGCTTTGGAGGATTTTATGAGGCATCTCAGTTTCTTACTGAGGCTAGTAAGGGAGTTTTTTGCATCCTTGGATTTTCCTCTTTTCTGCAAAAGTTTCTTCCTTTTGTTGTAAAGTTTGTTTATGGCAGGGGACCACCAGATTGGCTTCCTTTTTTTGGATGAGAGCATTTTGGTTCTATTTGGGATGGCACAATTCATGCATGAGTGGATGTGCTTGTACAATGCCTTAGTGTAGGATTCAGCAGTTGAACTTTCAGTTCCCGTCTGCATGGGTGTTATGAAGTTTGTCACTTCTGACTTGAGTAGCATGAAGTTGGCTTTGGAGAAGTTTTTTATGGTGGTTTCGGGGTGGGATGTGGATGTTAAGGGTGATTAGCTTATGGTCAGACCTGACTAACGAGGGGGTGACCATAGGTATGGAGCATTGATTTCCCAGGTATAAGTAATGCTTGGAGTCACAAGAGTTCCAGTAGGAACGAGTGTACATCAGGGTTCAGCTCTGTGCCTACTGCTGTTCATGCCGGTGATGGACTCTGTTAGCAAACAGGTTGGAGGGGACAGATCAACAAAGCTGCTCATTGCAGACAATATGGCATTACAAATAGACTCTGAAGTGGTACTGTAGCATATGGTAGGGGAATGAAATACAAAAATGAAGGCATATGGGATGAAACTGAGTGCAGACAAGACAGTTGTCATGGCAGTAAATAGGGGAAATCCAAAGGTGAAAATAGAGACAGAAGGGAAATTGTGTAACCAGCTTTAAGTATCTTGCAGGCATGGTTGAGGAGAAGGGAAGCCTGAATGAGGAGGTCAAAGCTAGAATCAGAGGAGCTGCAGCCAAGTGGCACACTGTTTTGGGTAGTGTGTGACAGAAGAAAGTAAAATAGTGGTACAACCAGTACTACTGTGTGAAATAGAAACCTGAACAGTGAAAGTAGAGCAGGTGAGGAAGATAGAAGTGATGAAGATGAAGTGACCGAGATGGGTGATAATATGCATTCTATGAGACTGATTAAGAAATTAGTTCATCAGGTCAAAAGTTAAAGTAGCTCAAATATCAGAGAAGGTCAAAGAGAACAGATTATGGTGGTTTGGACATGTGCAGGAAAGCAGAAGATGATTTAGTGAAGACCGGAAGAAGGCAAGAGGAAATGAGGGCATACAGCAAAAAGACAAATGGATTGTGAGAGAAGACCTGTGAGAGTCTGTCATTATTGACCAAGAAGATAGGAGAGTGGCATTGAATAGAGAAATGGCAGCAGTTGTTGTGACACTCCAACACCATGTAGAAAATGGGGGGAAAAAGTGTTGTTGATGATAATGACAATGCATGCCGCCTTGAATTCCTCAAATTGAATTGTGCCTGCTAGCTCTTAGGTAGCTTGTTTAGCTCAACCACCACCTCTTCTGTGAATAAGTACTATCCCCTTGCTTTACTTAAAATGTGTCTGTTTTGTTTGGCATTTGTGACCACTCCCAGCTATGTTTTTTTTCTCCCAAGTGCTAGTCGTCTTCAATTCCACTTAGAATAGTTTGTAACCATATGATGGCACTGTGTTTCCCTTCTGTATTTCATTAAGAGGAAGCCATTTTTTCTGCTAATCTTCATAACGATATGCTCTAGCCTTCTGATCAGTCTAGTCAACTTTCTGTGCACCTTTTCTGCTAGCAGTATTTCTTTTTCTCATAGTCACTAGAACTTCATAGAGTATTGTAGGTAGCATATGACCAGTGCCCTGTACAAACAAAGTGTAACCTCTTAATATGTAGAGCCCTTGTTTAGGTATATACCCTGGCATATTATTGTTCTTGGCTATCACATTTTTTAAATAGTTTCTGGTGACTCATCATTGGTGGATTATTACACCAAGGCCCGTCTCTGAATACCTACTCTTAAGTCCCTCTTCCTTTATTCTGCAGTCCACTCTGAAAGTTACTTTTTTTCCCAAAGTGCATCAGTTAGCAGTTATCTGCATTTGACTGTGGGCCATATTCAATAACGCCTATACTAAGTGTACGCAGTATGTATTCAATAACATCCCTACCACATTTTTTGTTCTTTCTAGTCACTCAGAAAGATTACGCTAAGTGTACATATAGTGTACACTTTGTGATAAACTTTATGAATCCCTGTCAGTATTTAAAGCAGCAAGAAACTCTGTAGGAAAATTAAAATTAGGAGGAAGAGGGTGTGGGTTATGTCTGTGCTGTCTGTTCGCTCAGAACGGTGTATACTTAGTGTACACTTGGTGTAGACTAAATTGAATCTTGGGTTTTATCTTTTCTTGTGCTGCCCAGTGCCATAACATGACCAGGTCTTTAAAAACTTGCACCCCCACCAATCCATGTCTACTGCTCCAGCCTAGGTATTATCTGCAGAAAGATTTATATCTCTAAGTACTCTTTCTTTTAGGTGTCTGTGATAGGTACACCGAAAGCGATTAGGCCCAATAAAGAACCAAGAAGAAATACAGTAACATTTTCATATTCTTGTAATTTTCTTTACCTTTCTTTCCCAAAGTTCACTCCAGCAATGAAGTTCCTGTCTTAGAAAACACTCAGCATCTCCTTTGCATGGTATATCCTAGAGATTTAAGCCCTCATATTCTCTGACTATATCCTGCTTTTCAAAAAGATAGTTTCCCTCTGAATGAACACATGATCTGATAAGAAAGTGAACCCATGATCTGATACAAGGTCCATCTTTGGTAACCAGCAGCACTTATGCTACAGCCATTATGACTGCTTAGATGATAGTTTACGAAGCTGCCAGTCACATCTCCACAGTGCACTATACATCCCTGTCTGTGTGTCCATTTCTTATTTGCCCCATGAAAGGTTTCACTTAAACTAGAAACAGTCCCAGGGATTCTTCTTCATAAAGTGATTTTTTGTGAAGATTGAGGGAGTAAGTGCGTTATCTTCCATTCTTGTATTCTTCTTTTTCTGATTGTCACAAGGTTTTTATTTATTTGTGTTTATAGAAGGATAATATTTGTCCATTTGCTTCCTCAGTTCTGGACCCAGACCTGCCATTTCTTTCTTGTAATAATCCTCTTCTTTGTTTTGTAAATGTATCTGGGGCAGGATTTTTCGACATGTTGAAGAACACATTAGATATTGATACTGTCTGGGAATGCAGCATGATATCCTCAGATGTTCTTTGTAAGATGTTAAATGACATGCCTAAACAAAGGCACCTCAGAACTCTTGAAGGCTTTGTATTTTTACACAAAATGGTGCACTAGAGTGTCATCCCCCATCCTTCAGACTTCCCTAACTTTCTCTGTTGCCAAGCATAAAAAAACAAATCTAAATATTCAGATTGTATTTGAAGATATCTTCTCTGTAAGTATAGGTCGAATACTAGTAATCTGTGGTGCAGTCTTAACTTAAAGTAATTATAAAAGACTTAAATATTAGTGAAGGTGAGTGTTTCAAATTATCAGTAATCATGGACAGAACAGCCCACTCCTTCTTTAAAGGAACTGCAAGTCAGATTATTTTCTAAACCTAGCCAGCTCCATTGGCTTAGAGGGATAAAGCTTCACCAGTGTCCCAGGTGACTCAAGTTTGTATAAGAGCTCAGAACTCAGATACTAGCTGCAGTTGGCATGGGGGAAATAAGTGATGTGCTCTGGCCAGTTTTCCTGTCTTTACAGAACAGGCAGGGTACATATTTGTGCTCTGTTTCCTGCTATAGAATCCCTGGAAGAGACGAAGATCCAGTGGCAGCACTAGCTTCATGGGGGGGGGGGGGTAATCTTGAGGGGTTATATCACCTAGAGAAGTGAGTGATGTGTACTCACTGGCACTCATTGCATGCCAGACCTTGGGGCAGTTCTAAGCACATGTGGAGGGGTTAGGGCCATAAAGCCACAATCCCCCCGGCTTCAGATGGGTTACAGCTCCATTTCCCCCCGCTTGGCTGTCACCTCCTAGAGGAATGAGTGGGATGTATGGGACAGTATAAGAGAGAGAGAGAGAGAGATTTTGATGGTTAGCAAGGCAATGAGGGGGAAATTTTTTCTTTTCACATCTGCTTCCCCATTCTTCTGCAACATTCTCCTGGATTTCTACCCATTGATTATGACTTGTTGGTTACTGCTTTAAGGCCTTTCATGGACAGAAAGTTATTCTTGAGTACCACAAGTCTCCATGGAGCGTTCTTCTTTAGGATATCATTCTGTCCTTCTCATTTACTATCTCTGGCACCAAGGCTTTCAGTGTCTTTACCTTTTCTTCAGGCATGTACCATATGAGCACTGCTCTTTCATGTGCAAGCTTAGCCAGCATCAATACTGGGCTTTCTGGATTCCTTTTATATGGCATGGATTTGATCCTCTTACCTTACTGTATAGCAGGTTTTGCCCCCTGCTGTTGATATTTGCTGTACCTGTGTCTCTCATTCTGCTGCTCTCTCCTTTCATCTTGATGTGTCTGATGTCATTTTTTTGCAGCAGTGCTCTCTGTCCATCTGTCCACCATTGTCTTTTCCAGCACTACTTTCTCTGACATTAGCTATCCAAATGCCGTTGGTTATAGTGTTGCTGTTCTTCATGCTGCCCTTGCTGGTTGGGTTTTAAGCACTAATTTTGTTTTTTTTAGCTTAGTGTTTTAGTCCTGTTGAAATCACCCCCCGCCATTCTATCAATACAGTTTTCCCAAGGACAAGCTACGACCTGAGAGACTGAACCATCTCCATGGTGCTATAACAAGTGTTTATGCAAGTCAAAGCCATTGCTGCCAGAGAGAAGTCCTCCTACAGAGGATTGTCATGATGAGGACTGTCAAATGATCACTTCACTCCTGATGTTTCCAAATTTGGAGAAGTACTGCGGATGTTATAATGGTATGGCAACTACCCAAGTGAGCCGATTTCCTGTCCCCAGTGACAATGTCAGAAAAAATATAGATTTTCCCCACATTCTGAATGAACTCTTCTTTGATATATTGCATGGGACAAGCCTGATACCATAAATGTTCATCATACTGAACATAGCTGCAGTAGCTTAAGCTATATGGATTATATCCTTATAAGATATAACAGCCTGATAGCTTCCAAAGCTTCAGGGCACCTTCCACATGTCCAAACCATTAGTGAGCCCAATTTGAGCTGTGTAAAAGATAGGTTTGGGTACCAAGCCCCCCCCCCCCTTAACTTCCTGACACTGTGGAGAGCACTCCTATGCGTGATTTCAAGGATTGACGGTAGGCTTGTGCTGTTCCATTGGTGGGCAGAAAAACCTTACACATATTATTTTATTGCTTAAAATTATTTTCCTGTTTAGGAAAGTATATTTAAGCTAGGAATATGTGTTTTTATTGACTGTCACAAGACTTTACTGACTTTTTAACAGGAGTGCCTTTTAGTTTCTGACAGTCTAAAAGTTAATATAAACATTCTAAAACTGCTTTTCTTCTGTGGAGAAACTGTGTTTAAATTACTTTTTGGGGTTGATAAAGTGTACTAGAGTGTTTTTTTGTGCGTTTTAACTGAAAAAGTATATTTATTTATTTATTTTTTAATTTTAGAGACATAATGCTTAGTTTTCCAGGAAAAGAAGCACCGTTTTTGGCTTGACCATGGAAGAAACTTCTTTCAGCCACAAAAAGAAAGTTAACTAAACAGCTTTTGCCACCACAGCAGGCTAGCAATTTGTGTCAGCTGCAGGTGGGTTACTGCTTTGGCTAAAACTGTTTTTTTTCCCTGATCCCTCTGGTGGTGTTCATACAGCCTCTGTGGACCACAGGTTAGCCACATCCATTGTGGCTGTTGGGGGTCCCCTCAGTGGATAAGGGAGAGCCACTCTTGTCAGTCTTGGGGAAAGGGCAGGAAAGGTGCCCATACTTAGCCAAAATGTTGTGCCCATCCTTATGGAAACTGCTATCACCATTAATAATCTTCTCCACCTTGACTTTAATTTACTGTTTCTTTTGGATAGTAAATATTTATCATCTGCACCAGTTTCATCGGACACTAGTAGTTTAAGTCTGGCTCAGGGTTTTGTACATGTTATTGCCCCTTTTTGTCAAGTGGTTTTGGTGGAAGAAAAAGGGGTTATTCTTGTCTTGAAGAGAATTCAAGAAATTGAATTGGGAAAGGAATGTGATGGGACAGATACATGTTTTTCTCCACAGATTTCTGATTCAGACTTACAGGAAAGCATGTTATCTGAATCTCCCTGTCGAGGATTCTCTTTCTCTGCCAATATTTCCAAAAATGCCAATATTTCCATCAGGAGAATACTGTGGTTTCTAAGTCCCACAGAAAATACTATAAGTTGATAGAAATTGAATATCCAGAACCTCCTCTCCTCTGCCCATTGCTCTCAGCACTGGAGAATGTGGTTTCTCTGACTGACCGCCTGCTGGACCCAAGAAAGCAGATAAAATGTACAAACATCCCTAATCTTTCAAATTTTTGTACACTCATCCTAGAGTTGACCCAGTAGCTATAGCTTTAGTTAATCCAGCTACTTCCAAGCATTTTGTTAATTTTAATCCTTCTCATTCCGACAAGGATGGTAAAACAATTGCTAAGTTTGGGAAAAAGTGTTTTCTTCTACTACTTTAATTTTTAGAATTTTGAATTCTCAGATTCGTATGTTAGTTTATTCCGACTAATTATGAAAATGTAAGGAATGTTTTATCTGAATTTCAGTCCTGTGAGGAAAAATCTGCTTTATGTGTTTTAGTTTCTTCAATTTCTCATTTCACTGTTTATTGTTTAAAGTGTTACATGACTCTGTAGAAAGCACATCTGTGTCTGTTGCCACTGGTACAGTGCTGAAGAGGTTGCCTTGTGTTCTCAGAACTTCCCAGAGAAGATGTAAAAAATTATGTTTTAAATTCTCTTTTGGATAGATATTTAGTTTTTTTTTTTATTAATGAATGATTTTGGTGCAAAAGAAAGAAAAGGCCTGGAGACCATTTCTGGATCTTTCTTTCCTAATCCAGTATATGATAGTGCCCAAGTTCAACATACTTTAATTTCACAACCCACCCCCATTTGTTTTTTTTGAGGGGGGCTTATATTTAAAAGATGTTAATCATCACATTCCTGTTCTTTCAGATTTCAGGCGTTTCTTAAGGTTTTGTGAGTCTGGATCACATTACTGGTTCTCTGCCTTACCCTTTGGAGTATCTGTGAAGACTGGTAGAGATGGGTGAAGGCTGCCAGTCTAGCCAGATAGAATTTTATAGATAATTCTGTAATTTGTAAATGTGAATGTAAACTATTGGCTGGTTGTCTTAAATGTAAAGAAATGCTGTTACATATTGAACTGGAAATAAGTGTGACGACAGTGCACTCTACTGACCAAAGTAAAGCATGTGGTGATCCTTTGAAGTGGACAGTGGTGCCTAAAAGTCTAGATGAAGAAATTCTTTTGTTTTAACCAAAAATTAAATTGCTAGATTTAAACATGCAAATGTATTTTTATTGCTCTGTTCCTGACCAGCTGCAAGATAACAAAAGGGATATGTTAAGAATGTGAATGTAGTTAAGGTGTAGCCTGGGAACACCAGGAAAGTGTAAAAAGATGATGTAATGTTTATCAGGACTGCAATAGCAATTTAAACAGAGAGAATCAGAAGGCATTAGGCATTTGTGACTTGACTATCCAACTCACAGCACTCTGCCTTGCTCTATGTAAGTAAGTTTTAGAAGTGTGTTTTCTTGTAACTAGCTAGAAAATTAGAAAGTTTAGACTTTTTTTGTGATGTTAGAACTGTACTACTGATTTTTTTAAGTATTTTTGTGTGATCTCTGAATTCTATAGACTAGTGCTGACTGTGCAGTAGAAAGTATTGTCTTGTGGTTTTAATTATTTATTATTAAATATTTTAAAACCTTTTAACTGTGGCTGGTTTGTGTAGAGATAAGTTAAGCTCTAGAGTACATTGCATGTATATAAGGATCCTGTACCAGGTCACTCTAATAAGCCTTGAGATTGTTTAATCATACTACCAATTGGATAATTATATTGCACAGTAATAATTGGACACCCTTTTAAGGGCCTTTGTGTAGCTGATAATTATTAGCTGGGTGGTGGCAGGGTTGTATAAATTCTTATCTCAAAGTGTGTGTGTGTGTGTGTCAGCTACTTGGGCAGGAACACAAAGCACTGGTTGGACAGAGAGGGTGCTGAAGATTTTAGCTTGCCCAGCTAGGCTGAGATCTGGACCCTATAGCTGTGCCAGTGGGGAGTCTTATTGGGGACCTGGAGAGCAAGGGAGCGACCAGCCCTGGACTGACTGTGATCTCTGTGTGCTCTTAAGGGAAATTGCACTTTACTATATGTATTTGTTATCCTTTCCTCATATATGAGATGCCATCTCTGGTGTTAGTGGTGGGGGCCAGGGCACGGGTGTCACAGTATCCACTGCTCCAAGAGTATGCACAAGTGTCTAGCTCTTGTCATAGCCCATTGCAGGATACAGGCTATTCACATTTTTCCATATTTAGATGACTTGCTTATCTTTACGTAGCCTTTTTCAAAGTGTTCAAAGGAATTTCTCATTTGGGTGACAGATCTCTTACACAATCTGGAATTCCAATAGAACATTTAAAAATCTTTTTTGACTCCTTCTCATGAGATTGTATTTCTGGGATGTCTACTAGACACCACAGTTTAAAGGACTGAGCTTTTCTTCCACAGGAAAAAATATATCTAGATTTAGATCTGTTTTAGGGATTTCCACTCAGACTTCAATCACTGTGAGGGATTACCTCAGGATTTTGTTTCTCATGGCTTTTATGATTCTCATGATACCCCTGGCAAGACTCCACATGAGAAGGAAGTATCTCTGGTCCCAGCACCAACACCCCTTGTATTTTCAGATCCCATTGCTGGGGTTTGTCAGAAGGAAATCACTTGGTGGAGACAACAGATATCCCCTTCTCCCTCTATTTTACAAAGCAGTCAGTCACCACAGATACCTCAGACTTTGCTTGGGGAGCAGTGTCAGAGGGGTAAAAGTGCAAGGTGTGTATGATACCAAGGACAGATGCAAGTACATAAATATAAAAGGGTAACCATTTGAAATGTCAGGACCCAGTACAGCAAGTCCTGAAATATGGAGACTGAATGGTCGAAAGAATGAAATGACATGTACTAAATATGAAATGGCATTTCTCAGAATATTCCCTTTTCTCCGAGGTATAGTGATGTCAGAGTTGGTATAAATAAGTTCAGGGAGTGTATCAGTGCTTACCTTCCTTCAAAAAGAAGTTTAAAAGAGAAGGGTGATTTGTGAAATTCGATCTTCTCCTGTATTTTAGATCTTTTTTTTCAGCTTGTCAGCACTCAGCATTTCGAGTGTCAGCATTTCAATAGGGAGCCATGTAAAAGTGATGCCTGATAAATGCACTCAACTCACTGAAGCATCTTTATTATCCAGGATCTCTTCAAGTTATTGCAAGACAATACCACAGTCATGTTGTGTATCAACAAGGAAGGAAGAACCAGGTGATACCCCTCTGCAGACTAGCCACAATAGCTTGGGTCATAGCTTCATAAGACAGTCTCACTCTGCAGACATTGTACATTCTGTCAGATTAGAATTGTGTGATAGACAAGCTGGGCAGGATAACGGCAGAGCCTTACAAATGGAAACTAAATCAGGGGGTCTTCCAAGATTTGATCCACCTGTGGGAAGTTCCACGAGTAGGCCTTTTTGCCACCGTTCTGAACAATCATCTGGCAAGATTCTGCTCCAGGACCCCATGCAAGAAAGCCTGGGATACAAATGCTTCATCTTTTTTTGGACAGGAATATTCCTGTATGCTTTTCTCCCTTTCCATTAATATCCAGTGTACGTTTTAAGATTCAGAAGGAATCAGTTAAATCATTGTGGTGACAATCTTCTGGCTCAGGCAACCGTGGTTCTCCTTTTTTCAAAATAGCCAGGGGCAATTACCATAAGTTTTCTCACACACTAGATCTACTCAAACAACAACGGGGGGGGGGGGTTTGATATACCCCATTGCCATTGAACATCAGTTGACTACTTGGATGATAGGGTCTAAATTCCCTTTCGGCACCTGTTTACTGAGGATGTGCAACAGGTACTAATCAAGGCAAAATTCCTGCTACTGGAAAATCATATACTAGCAAATGGGAAAGGTTTTCTAGTAGGTGCCAACAACATGACAAGCACCCATTCAAGGCTAGTTGTTCTCTGGTTTTACAATATGTGAATGAGTTGCTATTTTATACTTTTTCTTACTGATATTTCAAGCTTCATTTATCAGCCATTTCAGCATGTCTGACCATGGATCCTCCTCTTTCCATGTATTCTCATATCACAATGTTTTTGAAAGAGGTTTTGCATTAAAGGCCTTCAAAAAAAATGGCGGTTCTTAGGTTCATAGGTTCATAGGTTCATACTAGGCTATCTGCCCGAGGGCATTTACAAGCCTAGCCTATAGTTTTGTGGCTTACGCCACCCCTTTAGTATGGGGAACTATACCCATTATTTTGCTGTGCCTCTGTCGAGCAGTGACACTGAGGTAATCCCTGGGGTATATCTGCGATCTCCCATCCATTGGTCAAGATTTGTCTTGAACAAGGCCAGCGAGGTGCTCTGCCTCACATATACCGGGATTTTGTTCCACAGCATAGGGAGTCTTTGGGTGATGAATCTATCCCTCCAGCACATCCTATTAATAGTCGTGTCAAGGTTTAAGTCTCCCGCCCTTGTGGCTCTGACGGATCTAGATTTTTTGAGGTGAAGCATATTCATCAAATCTGGGTTTGACATGGCCTTGTATGTTAGGCAAAGGTCACCTCTGAGCAGGCTGGCGACTGAATAGAGTTGGAGTTCTTTCAGTCGGGCAGCATAGGACAGATGTTTGAGACCCTTTATCTTTTTGGTGAGGAACTTTTGTGGCCTCTCAAGCTGCTGCAAGTGTCGGGTCAGATACATTCCGAATGGGGCATTGTACTCAATCATTGGTCTGATGAGTGATGAGTATAGGGAGACTATGACCTCCCTTGATCTAGATGAGAATCCCTTCATGATAAGGTGGGCAATGTAGAAGGTTTTCCTAACTACTTTGGCTACATGGGTGTCGAATGATAGACTACTATCAACTTGGGTCCCCAGGTCCCTGATAACTTCTTCTGTGCTCAGTGGATTGCCACCTATTTGGTAGCTAGGGGTAACCTTGTTTTCCCAAGGGTATGACTATGCATTTTGGCATTTAACTTTAGGCCATGGCTCTGGCACCAGTTATCCGTTTCTGTGAGACCCTTCTGAAGGATATCTGTGTCAGATGTGTTTTCTACTATGGCCAGTTTGCAGTCATCTGCGAACTTTGTCAGCCATAACCCTCCTGTGTTTGCTTGTACTTGGAAAAGTAGATGCCAAACAAGAGTGGGCCCAGGACTGAGCCCTGTGGTACACCACTTGTGACAGGCTTTGAGTCTGACATGGCGCCAGCAACTCTGACCCTGTGTGTTCTGTCACTCAGCCAGTTTGCAACCCATCTTGTAATGTATGGGTTAACATTTAAGCTGATGAGTTTTTCAATGATACCCGAGTGGGGTATTGTATCGAAGGCCTTCGCCAGATCGAGGTAGGCTGTATGGACTGCCTTTCCCTCATCAATGATTTTGGTGACTGTTTCAAAAGTCAACCAAGTTTAGAAGGCATGATCTGCCTTTGACAAAGCCAAACTGGGATGGATCCAAAGTCTGCAAATTCCCTATGTCTTTATTTATGAGGTCCATTATGATCCTCTCCATGGCTTTGCAGATAAGGCTTGTCAAGCTAATGGGCCGGTAATTTCCAGGGTCGGTGGAGGCACCGCCTTTGTGAAGTGGGACCACAGTTGCAGTGCCACTCCTGGGTACGTATCCAGAGGTAAGACTATGATTAAACAGCTGTCCTAGCTGTGGGTTTAATTCTCGTTGAGTTCGTGGAGCACACAGCCGGGACACCATCAGGTCCCATGGATGCTGTGTTTTTGCTTTGGAGAGAGCAGTTCTCACTTGGGCGTTGGAGATGTTTGGGGGCTGCAATCGCTGGTATAGATATCTCTCCTTTGGGGAGGGGAGAAGTTTGCACTGAACCTGTCAGCCAGTATGTTGGCAATGTCTGTAGGATCAGTAATCTTCACATCATTTTGAACTAGTTCTGAACATATCTGGGAGTTTCCTCCCAGGTTTCTAACATAGCTAAAGAAGGCCTTATGATTGTCTTTTGAGTCTTTAGCTATTTTTCTCTCAAAATTTGCTTTGGATGATTTTATGAGAGCTCTTAGTTTTTTACTTATAGTGATCAAGGGTGTCTTACCTTTTAAGGATTTTGCTCTATCTTGTAGTAGCTTCCTCCTTTTGTTGTAGAGTTTGTTTATGGCTGGGGTCCACCAGACTGGACGCTTGCCTTTGGTACAAAGAGTCTTTGTTTTGCTTGGGATTGCCTTATCCATGCAGTCCTGCAGGTGCTGGTAGAAGGCATTTGTAAGTGATTCAGCGGCTTGAGTACTGTTTTTCCACCGGCTCCGCGGCCTTAAAGGCGACCACACTAGTCTTTAGAAGTGTGAAGTCGGCTTTCGAGAAGTTCTTTACTGTGGTCTTTTTTATTTCAGGTGGGGGTGGGAGGAGGACCTCCAGCGAGATTAGTTTGTGATCTGATCTCACCAGTGAGGGGTATACTTCCGGTGTTGAACATTGTGCTCCCATGTTCGTGATGATGAGATCAAGTATGTTTTCTCCTCTTGTGGGGATGGTGACTAGTTGTTCCATGGCATTTGAGTTTATGAATTCCAGGAACTTTTGGGCTAGGGTGTTTGGGCTTGAGTAGTGTACCCAGTCTATATTAGGGTAATTGAAGTCACCTAGTATGATGGTGTTTGGTGATACATTTATCCCCTCTAGTGTTTTCAGGAAGGCCATGTGAGGTTCCTGAGTTTGTGAGGGTGGCCTGTAACATGCTACAATTTGCAGAGCAGTCTTGCCTATGGTTAATTGCACCTGGATGGTTTCCGATGCATCGTGCGTTGCCACCAGTCTGGAGGTGTGGGTGTCCTTGATGAATATGGATACCCCCCCTCCTTTCTTGGTATTTTCCGGATTTTGGGGGCGGAACGCATGATATGAGGTAAAACCTGATAGTGCTGGGGTGCTCTCAGGAGCCTTGAACCAGGTTTCTGTTACAGCACAGACATCGATGTTCTCCATACTGAGAAGGGCCTCGAGTCGTGCATTTTGAGATTTAGACTTCTGGCATTGAGCAGCATTACCCTTAGTTTTTTTCCTTTTTGTGTTCTAGGGTGGTAGGTTTAGAATTTGAGCCTTGCCTAAAAAAGGCACTATGGGGGTGGCAGAGCCTTTGCCAATATCCGGAATCCCAGGGGTGACAGGTGCAAGCCGTCCCTTGAAGCAGCGTGGCTTGTCCAGCATGTCATCCCAGGCAGACAGACATTGGATCCCCTTTGAATGACACCAGAGTTTAAGCCAATTGTTAAAGCTGATCATCTTATCTCTGTATTGTGGCATCATTCTTGGTGAAGGTAGGATACTGCTCAGGGTCAGGGTCATACCTGCCTGGGCTACATAATCAGAGAGCTCCTCAATGTCTCTTTTCATGTAGTCCAAGGAGGCGTCTCAGGTCGTTTACACCAGCGTGGACAATGACTGAGTCGTATTTGTACCTGCTGTTGAGAGACCTGAGTGCATGCTATGTGGCGGATTCTAGCCCGACAGGCAGCTTACTGTGACCTTCTCCTTACTCAGTCTGGTGAGCGGGACGTCAGTGTGTCTGACTATGGAGTCACCAATGACTAGTGTGTCTGGCATTGTGTTTGGCCTTAAGGGCTGTAACTGTTTGACACTCTGACTGTGAGGTCTATGTGTTGCAGGTGTTGTGTTCTGAGGTGGTGGTTGTTTGGGTGTCTGCTTTGGTGGCCTCTGCTGTTTTGGTAGATTTTTGATCAGAGCCTCCGAGTATGTCTTTGTGTGTTTATGTGTATGATTTGAGGTTGAGATGGTACTATGTGAGACTGGGTCTATAGTGTGTGTGGTAACCTTTTCCTCCTGACTGGTCTTGCCAGTCCTATGTTGAGAGAGCTCAGCCTCCAGTTTGGCTGTATAGTTGCATCTCTCGCATGTATTTGTGTTTTGTGGGAGGAGGAGAGGGTTGTCTGTGTACATGAGGCAATTGTAACATTGCCTCAATATTCCCAGGTTCACCAGCTGAGCAGGAGAGGACACTAGCAACTGATCCTTCGACATGCTAGAAGGACTAGACAAAAAAAACTTTAAAAGAGATTCCGGGGGACGTGGGTGACCGAGAAATGGGGGTTTGCCTTTTTGGGGTGCTATCTATAAGAGTGCCGTATCAAGGTAATAAGTACTGTAGGAGCAAGTGCTAGGTTTAACAGATAGAGAATAGTCTATTTGGAGTCAAGTAGAGATGATCTTTTTAGTTATAGGATACGCTGATTAGATCAGTAGTATAGTTCGAGGAAGGTAGTTTTAAGGGAAAATTTGAAGAGTGGACTTTAGGTAGCCCGAATAGTTTAAACTTGCTTAACCGGCGCTGCCCTAGTGTGCAACAGTGTGCAACAGTGGCAACTCCGCGCTAAATCGCACTAATGCGCGCTAAAGCGTGCTTTATAGCAGGGGGCTGGAAAAGACAGGAAATGACCCAAAATGGCCAATAAACTACAAGTTACTGCCTTAAACCACTCCTCTGAGGACAAACAGGCAGCTCAGTACTCCCTACTCCCACTAGTGAGTAAAGAAACTACCCCTTGACCAAACAAGGAAAATGGAGAAAACAGGAACCAAGACAAAGCCCAGGGATCAGCAAAATCTGATCACTGGAACAAACTATTAGGAAAGTATGGAAAACAAGAGTATTTTTTTTGTTTTTTTCAAGTTTTTTTTTTCAGATAGGCAGAAAATACAATAAATGCTGTGTTTTTCATTGGGATCTTAATTTTGTGTTAAAGAAGCTAACAGTTGCCCCATTTGAACCAGATAACCTGGCTGACTTGAGGTTCTTAAAATGGAAAATAGTTTTTCTGATTGCCCTGACCTCTGCAAGAAGGGTATCTGAGTTGCAAGCTCTTATGGTGAGTCAACCTCACCTAATTTTCTACATGGACAGGATTTTTTTTTGGGAGAACTAATCCTTTTATTCCTAATGTGGTTTCCAAGTTTACTTTAAAGTAAACTATCCATCTCCCCATTTTTTTCCTGAACCTTAAAATGAGGGAGAGAGGATGCACCAGTGCACAGACGACTCCGGCACTATCTTTAATGGAATAAATCTTTCAGATCTTCAGAACATTTGTTTATTTCTTCTGAAGATAAGAAGAAAGGACTTCCTCTGTCAAAGCAGATTGTTTTCAAATGATTGTCTAAGACTGTTACCTTTTGTTGGACTCACTGAATCAAAACTATTCCAAGCTGGGTCAACCTTTTTCTGCAAAATAAGTTATTTAAAGCTAGGGAAAAGTATTTTTATTGAATGTCACCATCCATCCATCCTCAACCCCTTTTTTCCATTTTGCACATGGGGTCAGGGTGTCACTTCAACATTGACAGTCATCTTGTGCCAAGGTGGGTGGCTAGCCCTACCGCTGTATTTCATCCACACATACATCACTCACACATACAGACAATTTAGTGTGTCCAGTCCACCTACTGCATGTCTTTGGAATATGGGATGAAACTGGAGCACCCGGAGGAAACTCACATGACTGCAGGGAGGACATGCAGACTCCACACAGAAGGCACCCCAGCTGAGAATTGAGCTGGAGAACCTCTTGCTGTGAGGCAACAATGCTAACCAGACTTTTCGTAATTTTTTACTGTGAAGTATGACTTTTATACTTTTATGGGAAAAAAGTTGTTAAAATTAAAATTTTATTTGTTTTTCTTACCTAAAACGTGGATAACTTAGTGTTTTTTTTTTAGGGGGGGTGTAAGTGTTAGTCCTTTTCTTTGTGTTTTAGGTGAAAACATCTACTATGTTAAGTTGTCAATCTCGCCTTCATTCTTGCTGGATGGGTTCGGAGCCGATCCTCGGCTCCGACTCGGCACTTGCTAAGCTCGAGAGTCACTTTTACCAGCTCGAGGCAGCCCCATATCCCATGATGCAAGGCGGTAAATACCCAGATCTCGTTTGCCGCTTCGTGATGAGGTACTCCTTTTACCAGCTCTTGGTAAGTAATTTGTTATTCAAATATTAGTCACCCCATTCCTCCTTTTTCTCACATTTTTCAGTGTATTTGTCACTTTTAGATAGTTTTAGGGTCTCTGGCTCCTAGTTTACTATTTCCCTAGTTGTTTTTACTTAGTCGGGCCTTCAATCCTCTCCCATCCCTTCCTGTCAGGGCGTGTGTGTGAGTTATTTTTCCCCCTTTTAAGTTAAATTTTCTGATTCTGGGACTGTGTGAGTAGTGTGTTTTTTGTGTGTGCTCACTATGTCCAAAGAACCAAGGGTCTCAGGCTTCAAGAAGTGTGACTCGTGCTGTCAGAAGATGTCTCTGACAGACGGTCACACTTCTTGCATCTATTGCCTGGGACCTCTCCACCTGCAGGACTCCTGTGCTATTTGCCACTCTTTCAGCCAGAGAGTCCTGCAGGAAAGGAGAAATAAATTAATTTTAAGAGGACTACTTAAACCGGAGGGCTCCCCGGCCAAGTCTGCTTCGGGTCAGCCCTCTAAGACCTCCAAGGCCCAGGCTTCTGCATCCAAGTCTTCGGCCCTGGCTCCGACTCCTTTGGAGTCGAGATCTGCTCCGGCTGGAGCCGATCTTATTTTGACTAAATCTTCGGCAGCAATGGCTATCGATGCCGATACTTTAACTGCCACATTGGTGTCGGCTCCGACCGGCTCCGAACACCATGTGTCTAAGGCTTGCACGGCCGGCCGGCTCCGATACTATTACTTCCTTGCCTGTATCGGCTCCGGCCGGAGCCGATACATCTTTGACCAGGCTTGGAGCCGATAAGTTGTCGGCTCCGTCTGGAACCGAGGGTTCTTCGGCTCCGATGGTTCCGTTGAGAAAGCGGTCCAGGTCTCCCTCTTTGGAGCCTATACTTTCGGCTCCGACCTCTCCTCTTCTTTCGGAGCAGAGCCATCGGAGCCGATCATCTAGGTCTTCCAGGCTCTCAGACCATGATTTGGCGAGAGTGGTAAGCAGATTGTTAAAATCACAGGCACTAGCCCAAATGCTTCGTAGTCCGTCTCAACAGACGACTACTAGTCCACACCCTCGTCAAGTTCCTCCTCCGACTCTCCTCCAGAGCTCGGAGCCGGAGTCTATTGGAATAGTCACTGCTACGGCTGCGGGGCAGATACCACCCCTTTCTGCTCCTTCAGCTTCTACTCTTATCTCCTCCTCAAGACCTTCCTTGGAGGGATCCGGTGGTCGGGCTTCCCTGGTCTGCTCCGAGGGGGTGAGTGGCATCGGACCCTTGTCCGACCCTGCTCTTCCTCTTGGGGCTTCGGCCTTGGTGAGCTCGGCTCCGACATCTGCCTCGGAGCCTTCCCTTTCGGTGGGCCGGGCCCCTGTTTCTTCGGGCGGGTCTCTCGGATCTCCTGGGAGGGGAGCCTTCGAGGTGATGAGAGTGTGCTGGCCCCAGGCTCAGTCAGCAGTCTATCCCTTAACTCCTCCCTCTATGGTGCCTGTAGATGTCTCTTCCCCTCTTGCTCCCGGACCGAGAGATCCATCGCCTCAGGTTTCCCCACTGGGAAGAACCCCCTCTTCCGAGGATTCTCCTGATCCGTCAGGAGATCCTCCGCGTAAGAGGACCTGTAAGAGGAAGCACCTAGACTCCCCTGAGTCTACAACTTCAGATACCGACTTAGATGAGTCGGAGGGGTCCCCAAGAGCCCCCTCTGAGGATGTCTCCTTTTCAGACATCCTAGAACTCCTAAAACAGAGGGGAAACTGGCCCTCCATTAATCCCTCCGAGGATGCCGGTATACCTAGAGGCGTTTGGATCTCGACCCTCCACCTCCTGGGTGTCTCCGCCTTTCGACCCCCTCATGGAGGTGATAGCTCGGACGGCGTGGGCATCTCCTGATTCCGTGGAACCAGTTCCCAGGAGGCCTTCTAAATTTATTACAGCCCCTTCCGAGGAACAATTTCTTACAAAAGGTGTCCCTGTTGATGCCATGGTGGTGGCGGCTGCCACCAAGAAGAAACTTGCAGATCCTTCTGTACCAGTCCATCCTCCTAACAAGGATTCTAGGACCATGGACAGGTATGGTAAGCGGATGTTTTCCTCAGCGACCTTTGCCATGCGTTCGCTGAATTATTTATGTCACTTCACCAGACTTCAAAGGGACATCCTTAAAGAATTAGGTGAAGTAGTACAGGATCCTTCAGCTGCAGGGGCTCAGGAGAAGATTGCTTCTCAGCTAGAATCCTTAACTCCATAACCAACTCCTCCATGCGGCTAATTTCTTATGCAGCAGATGGAGCGAGTAGAGCTGCAGGGACAGGAGTGGCTCTTAGACGTCAGTCCTGGATGCGGCTCTGTAATTTTGCAGACCCCTTTAAGGCATCCTTTATAAACTCTCCCTTCGATTGATCAACATTGTTTGGTCCTCAGGTGAAGGATACGTTGACCAGGTGTGAGCAAGACAGCAAGACTGTTTCTGCCATAGGAGTCCGTTTTTCCACCCCTTCTAGGCCTTACCCCAAAGGACAGAAGGGGGGAAAGATGTGGTTCCGAAAATCTCAGGGAGTCACGCCGGACACACGTGGTCAGTTTACCCCTAGAGGCAGAGGGGGTAATAACAACAGACGCCGCCCTAGGGGCAGAGGGGGTCCGCAGAACCAGGGCAGCAGAGAGCCTCTCTCTGACAAGCCCTTCCAGCATCCCTGAGGTGTTGCCCGACTGTCCACCCTTGGAGGCAGTCGGGGGAAGATTATCGCTGTACCCAGAAGCCTGGCTTTCCCTTTCGCAAGACAAATGGGTACAGTCGATCATATCCGAGGGTTACAAGATTCCTTTCGAGGAAAGTCCCTTCCCTCACAAAAATTCCCTTCCAGATGTTCCACCCGGTCTAAGGGAAATCGCAAAATTAGAAGTATCAAAGCTTCTACAAAAGGGCCATTCAGCCAGTTCCAACAGACCATTCAGAGCCGGAATCTACTCAAGGTTCTTTTGGTTCCCAAAAGACGGGAGATTGGAGACCAATATTGGACCTCAGCAGACTCAACAAGTTGGTGAAAAGACAAGATTCGGATGGTCACACTTCAATCGATTTTGCCCTTCTTAGGCAAAGACAACTGGATGTGCTCAATAGACCTTCAGGATGCGTACTATCACAAAAAAATCCACAGACGCTCCAGAAGGTTTCTCCGCTTTCGGCTGGGGTCCAGTCATTTTCAATTCAGAGCCCTGCCCTTTGGTCTCACTACAGCCCCCAGAGTGTTCACCAAATGCATGGCAGTGGTCACGGCTCACCTGAGACGTCAAGGATTCCAGGTGTTTCCGTATTTCGACGACTGGCTCCTCTCAGCCACCACCAGGCATCAACTTCTACAAGCCAGAGACTACACCCTAAATCTCTGCACTCAGTTAGGAATTTCGGTCAACTACGAAAAATCCTCCTTATTGCCCTGCCAATCTATTACTTTTATAGGTGCAAATTTAGACACTGTTCGGATGTCAGCAAACCTCACAAGCCAGAGAATCCTAGATATCCAAAACCATGTGGATCATCCTTGCCAGCAAAAGGTGCAAGCCAGACTGGTCCTGAAAGTATTGGGCCTCATGGCAGCTGCCATTACTCTTCTTCCTTTGGCCCGTTTTTACATGCGTCTCCTTCAATGGATGTTGTTCACCCAATGGTCCTTCCAACAGCTTCCCATGTGTCACCAGATCCTGGTGACACAAACTTGCAAAAACCATCTATCCTGGTGGATTTCTTCTCCCCAAGTCCATCAGGGCAGACCCTTTGTTTCCCCGGCCCCGGTAGCCACAGTCACTACGGACGCCTCCCTGATCGGGTGGGGGGGTCATTATCAGGGCAGGATGGTTCATGGGACATGGCAACCGTTCGAATACCACCTGCACATAAATGTCCTAGAGATGAGAGCAGTGCTTTTAACGTTGCAAGCCCTCAGCAACTTTCTTCCCTTGGGAACGATTGCAGTTCACACGGACAACATGTCCGTAGTATGGTACATCAACAAGCAGGGCGGAACCAAGTCCTACCCCTTGTGTCGAGAGGCTCTCAGACTTTGGCAATGGGCGATCTCCTCTCATCGGTTTCTGGTAGCAACGCATATCCCTGGGAAAACCAACATTTTAGCGGACAGATTGAGCAGAGCTATACTCATGCCTCACGAGTGGTCTCTCAAGCAATCTATAGTGGAGGAGATTTTTCAGAAGTGGAGCCGCCCATGTTGCAATCTTTTTGCTACTCCCCAAAACAGCAAATGCCCAGTCTTCTTCTCTCTCTTCCCACTTCCGGGCCATCCCCCCAGAGACGCTCTTACCCAAGATTGGCCCCAGGGACTTCTTTATGCCTTTCCTCCCTTTCCATTGATACCACAGGTACTCCAGAAAGCTACCGTTTTGAGAGCCAAAATGATTCTCATTGCCCCGTATTGGCCTCGACAAATTTGGTTTCCGTTCCTTCATCGTCATCTTTTGGTGCAGCCGTGGCATCTGGACCCAGTGCCAGATCTTCTGATCCATGAATTGGGTCAGCTGCATCGGTCCATTCCTTCTCTCAACCTCACAGCTCGGTTGCTCCACTTCCTTCCTTAGCCAGGCTTCCTATGATCTCTAACCCTGTTAGGGATATCATAGTAGCTTCCCTTAAATCCTCTACTAGAAGGATTTACTCTAGCAAGTGGAAACGTTTCTCCCTTTGGGCGAAATCAAGGAATATAGATCCCTTTACTGCCCCTGTTCATGCAGTTTTGGATTTTCTAGCGGAAATCTTTCACTCGGGTTCTTCATCTTCCACGGTCAAAGTTCAGTTGGCTGCAATCTCGAACTTTCATGTCTGGTTTGCAGATCACAACATTATGTCCCACAAGCTTTGTAGAGCTTTTCTGAAAGGAATTTTTCTCCTGAAGCCCCCTGTCAGGAGTCTTCCTCCACAATGGGACCTAAATCTAGTGCTGACATCCTTAATTCTTCCTCCTTTCGAGCCAGCTGCTTCATGTTCACTAAAGTTTCTTTCGTGGAAGACACTCTTCCTTGTCGCTATTACCTCGGCTAGAGAGTGTCAGAACTTCATGCCCTCTCTGTTCGTCCCCCATATTTGGTCTTCCACAAGGACAGAGTATCCTTGAGAACTAATCCATCCTTTTTTCCCAAGGTTGCTTCAGAAACAAATTTAAACCAATCCATTGATCTCCCTGTATTTTTTCCTAATTATTCCAACAGATCAGAACAAAAATTACATTATCTAGATGTTCACCGCCAACTCAGATATTATTTGGACAGAACAAAGCAATTCAGGAAGTCTGATCAGCTTTTTCTTTCTTATGCTGAAAATAAGAAAGGCCTCCCTGTTTCCAAAGTGACCTTATCTAGATGGCTATCTTCCACCATTTCTGAGATTTATCAACTTAGGGGCAAATAACTGTGCTCAAAACCAAAGGCACATTCCACTAGAGGCCTAGCCACTTCTACAGCTTTTCAGGCTAGGGTACCCTTAGATACTATTTGTGCAGCAGCCACTTGGGCCACTCCTCATACCTTTGTTTCTCATTACAAATTGGATTTGGCCTCCAGGGATAGAGCCAGTTTTGGTTCCATGGTTCTCAAGAGTCTGTTCCATTGAGCCACCCAGGATAGAGGTGCTAGGGACGCGGTCCCATCCAGCAAGAATGAAGGCTAGATTGACAACTTAACATTTAGAAGTTATGTACCTACCATAACGTTCCATGTTAGTTGTCTTCTCTCGCCTTCTTTCTTGCGACCCTCCCTCCTGTCCCCCTTGCCTGGACAGACCTTGATCTCCCTTGTCTCTGTAAGATATTGTTTCTTTGGGCACCAGTTAGTTCTAGTTTTTAATTATCTGGTTTCCCCTTACACCCTTTTTTTAGGCTAATTGCTCTTCTTTCCTTAGTGGAAAGTTTTTATGCTAGGTAGTTTTCCCTCTAGGTACCAAACGAGATCTGGGTATTTACCGCCTTGCATCATGGGATATGGGGCTGCCTCGAGCTGGTAAAAGTGACTCTCGAGCTTAGCAAGTGCCGAGTCGGAGCCGAGGATCGGCTCCGAACCCATCCAGCAAGAAAGAAGGCGAGAGAAGGCAACTAACATGGAACGTTATGGTAGGTACATAACTTCTAATTTTAATACTTACTTGTTTCACCAACTACTGCTGTTAGTCTTACATGGGGCATCAGGCATCATTTTCGGCTTCACCATTGAACAACTTATGAATTTTTCCGTTCTTCCTTCTTCTAGCCACAAAAGAAGAAAATTTCAAAACAGCCTTCGCCCCTACAACAGGATACAATGTTGCCTTTGCCATAGCTGGGTGACTCTGCAATGGCCATTTCTAGTTCCTCAGACAGTCATCTTTTTCCTTGACTTCTCGTGTAGACACTTCAGCCATCATAAACTGTACATTAAACATGTCTTCTGTGGCTTTTGGAGTGTCCTTAGTGGACAAGGCAAAAGTACTTTTGTCAGTCGTGGAAGGAGGAACAAGGGACACTTGTCTGCCTAGCCAGACTGGGATGCCTGTCTCCAGGGATGATTTGCCTGACAGGATTCTGTCCCCTTCTAAAGAAATTCTTGTCAGAAAGAAGCAGAAAGTTACACATTTATCTTGCCTTGTCTCTCTTACTTTGGATGGGAGTGACTTACTCAGCGTACCTCATGGTTTAATTTAGGCTCTTGACTCTTCTGTTTCTGGTGTTACTAGTAAAAGAAAAAGGAATGCTTCGTTTTTTGAAGATTCCTGGTATATTAAACAGGAAAATTATTCTGAGGGGACAATTTTTAATTTCTTTCCTCAGGTCACTGAGTTTGATTCTGATGATATTCCACTTACATTGAAAAATTATTATGTTATTATGACTTATTATGACTGAAATTTCTTGAACCCACTCCGTTTTCTGTTGTTCTTCAAACAGTCGAGGATGTGTTTATTACAGCCTGTTACATGCCTGATAGCCAGTCTGCTGCTCCTAAAAAAATAAGATAGATTGTATAAAGTTCCTCAGTCATACAAGTTTTTATTTTTCCAGTCCCAGATCTGACCTTGCAGTGATTTCTTTGGTAAATCTTGCTTTCTGCTTAACATCTGGAAAATGACAATCCTTTCCCCTCTAATGATGACAGGAAATCCTTTGCTAGATTTGGGGAAAAAGTGTATACTTCTGCAGCAATTATTTTTAGAATACTTAATTGTCAAGCTCATATGTTAAAGTTTATCCTTGTATCTTTTGAGAATAAGAGGAACATTCTAGCCATTTTGCCCTCATCTTCTATGAAGCGTGCTTTTGATTCTACTGATGCCTCTTCCAGAGCAGCTTATATACTGAAACTGATATAAAAAGGTTTGCTAGGGGCTGTAGACAAAATCTACCTGAGAATGTTAAAGCAGAAATTTTGAAAACTCCTTTAGCTAGAGAGGTCCTGCAGAGATTCTGAAAGTGTCTGACGAGAGAGGAAACCTTATTCATGGAATTACTCAGATTTTCCAGCCTTCCTTCTGCAAGTTTGTTAAAGGTTTTACATTTACCTCTGCACCCTTTTATAAAAAGCAAAATAAGTGGACACAGTAAGCTTCTGGTAAGCGGACATTTGAAAAAACAATGACGATTGGCACTAAAAAGAATGGAGGACAGACAAACAAGCATGAATGACTATCTGCAGAGTGCTCCCACTCCCTGCCCGGTGAGCCTTTAAATAGTCCCCAAAATCTCGCTTTCCATTTTTGTCTTTGGCAACAGTTAATTTCACACAACTTGGTGATACATCAAGGGTTTTTCCTCATCTGTCAAATAAGACTTTTTTCCCTCCTGTCATTCGCCGTCTGCTGACTCAGAAGTTAAAAGAAGCTATTCCTCTTTCTCTGATACAGAAAGGTTTTTTTATTCAAGATTGTTTCTAGTACCAAAGAGAGAAGACGCCTAGAGACAAGTGTAAGATCTTTCTTTCCTTAACTAGTTTGTAAAAGTCCCAGAGTTACAAATAGTATCTCTTTATGACTTGATACCTCTAATTCCCTTTAATTTTCATAGAAATTCTAGATTTAAGTGATGCTTATCATGTTCCTATAGACTCAGATGCCAAACATTTCTTAAGGTTTTCTGTATCTGGATAACACTTTCAGTTCTCTGCATTCCCCTTTGGGTTTATCCATTGCTCTAAATGCCTAACTCCAGTCTTAGCATATTAGAGACTGCAAAGTATTCACCTTTTCTTCACTTAGATGACTTGCTTATATTTGCAGAGTCTTTTTCAAAGTGTCAGGAATCAGGAATCTCTCACTTGTGTGAGAGACCTCCTTTACAGACTGGGGTTTCAAGGGAACATCCAGAAGTCTTGATTTATTCCTTACAATTGCTTTCCTTAGATATCTCCAAGATACCTCATTTCAAAGAGCTTTTCTTCCACAGGGAAAAGTAAATCTATATTTTCCAGAATTTTTTACTCATTCCAAAGCTTCAGCAAGGGAATTTCTCAGCATACTAGAATTCATGGCATCCATGATTTTCATGATTCTTCTAGACTCCACATGAGAAAGATTCAGTGGTATCTAAAATAAATGCAGTTATGACATCAGTAGCCCCTGATATTCCAAATTCCTGTGTTGGGATTTGTAAAAAGGGAACTGCATTGTTTAAGAGACCAGTTTTATTTAAATGCTGGTCTTCCATTTCCCTTCTGGCTCCAGTACAGTCAGTAACCACAAATGCTTCAGACTTTCCTTGGGGAGCAGGTGCTTGTGGGAATAAAAGTACAGCAATAAATCCTCAACTTTCTAAAGCATTTACAATCCATTGGAACATTACAATTGTTAACAGACAACAACTCAGTGAGGTGGTACATAAACGGGGGGCAGATCTTAATTTCTGTGCTGACTAGCCATTGTAACCTTGGATATAGGTTTCAGTCTCACTCTACAGGCATGTTACATCCCAAGAGATCAAATTTAGTGGCATTCAAGCTAAGCAGGACAAAGACAGACCATCATGAATGGAAACTGAATCATTGTCTCTTAGGAATTGATCTGACTGTGGTGATCCCTTCAGATAGATATGTCCACCTTCATTTACATTTACTACAAACAACTGGAAAAGTTCTACTCCAGGAATCTTGCAAGAAGGCCTGGAAAACATGTATTTTCATTTCCGTGGACAGGAATATTCCTGAATGCTTTTCCATTCTTTCCACTGATAACCAGGGTCATTCTGAGGATTTAGAAGGACTCTTCAAAGATCATTGTGATTAATCCATTCTGGCCAAGACAACAGTAGTTCTCCCTTCTTTTGGAAATGGCCAAAGGCTTTTACCACAAGCTTCCTCACAGACTGGACCTACTCAATCAAGACAGTATTCTTTTGATACATCCCTATCTGCAACAACTTCAGCAAACTGCCTGTTTGATGGAGTTTTAATACCTTTTAGGCACCTGTTTTCTGTGCAGCAGATATTAATAGAGGCAAAGAAAGGTGCTCCTAGGAGATCATATATTACTAAATGGAAAAGATTTTCTAGTGAGTGCAAAGACACGAACCAGAATCCTTTTATGGGTAGCATTTCTTTTATTCCACAGTGTGTGTGTGTGTGTGTGTGTGTGTGTGTGTGTGTGTGTGTGTGTGTGTGTGTGTGTGTGTGTGTGTGTGTGTGAGCTATTATCCTCCAGCTTCCCCCTCCTTCAAGGTTATTTTATTAATCAGTTCAGTGTGTCTGCCCATGGATTCTCCCTTTTTAGTGCATTTCCATGTTAAAATGTTTTTGAAAGGGGTGTTGCCTACCAGACCATCTAGAAAACAGGTGGCTCCTCCTTTGGATCTCAATTTGTTTTGGAAGAATTAACTTTGGCTGTATTTGAATCAACATGTCAGGCTGATTGGAGGTTTATAACATGGAAGATAGTTTTACTGATTGCGGTCACTTCTGAAAGAAGTGTGTCTGAGTTGCATGCTGCCATAATAGGTCAGCCTTATCTCATTTTCCACAAAGACAGGTTTTTCTTGAGAAGTAATCCTTCTTTTATGCCTAAGGTGGTATCCTAGTCTACTTTAAGCCAAGATATCCATCTCCCTGTCTTCTTCCCAGAGCCTATAAACAACGGAGAAAGGATTCTTCATACTCTAGATATTCAGATATTATCTTGTTACAAAATGTTTAGAAACTCTGATCAGTTATTAATTTCTTATGAAGGTAGGGAAAATGGCAATTTGTTTCAAAGCAGACTATCTCCGAATGGTTCTCACATGCTATTTGTTTTTGTTATACCCAGCACAATAAAGCAATTCCAGGCATGGTCAAGACACAGTCTACCAGAGCCTTGGCTTCATCAGTGACTTTTTAGAAAGGGGTGAATTCTAGAAGTATTCTAGAAAGAGCAGTTTAGTCCTTTGAACATACCTTTACAAAGCCCAACAAACTAGATTCCTTTTCTGTGTCTATTGCAGGCTGTGCTAGGACCATTCTTCAGGGTATCCTGGACCCTCCTCCTTCCTCCTCCCAGTCAATATAAGCTATAGTAGTCTACCCCTACACCTAAGGCTACTGCAGCAGTAATCAAATGCTGAACATAGTACAGTTGTGTAAGTAAACTTACCATGACAGCGGATGTTTGGGTGACTAACTGCTCCCTCCGTCTCTTCATCCCCTTTATTTTTGTATATTTTATTGGCAGGAAGTACTTTGATTTTTCTTTACCTAGAATTGATCTCTTGTCAGGGCTGTAGCCTCCATCTTTCAGCATTAAAGCTCTGAAGGATTCGGCACCCAGACTGTTGATTTTCTTCAGCTCTGCTCAAGTTGATAATGGTTTGAGTATATGGAAGGTGCGTGCCCTTTAGCTCAGAAAGCTGGCTGGCTGTTATATCCTGTGCAGGATATAACTGGTAAAAATGTAGTTCACAGCTGAAGAATCACCGAAACCAGGACCCAAAATTCAACAGTTTGAAGTTTAATACGATCTCCACAATACACAGGAAGAGTTCAATACGAAATTCACAGTCCACAATAAATCAAGGCTCTCCCAGGCTTTTTCAAGATAAAATGTAAAGGTTGTACTCTCCTTATATACATACTAATCAATTGTTTAATTACCAATTAATCTTGATGAATTATCAATTTGATTTTAAAGCTGTATGCAACAGTACTGAACATTCATTTCATATTATGCTCCTAATAAAATTCGTTGTAAAATAAACAATTGAGAAGTAAATGCCTAATGCAGGATATAACCCATATCACTAAGGCTACTGCAGCAGTGATCATTCAGGCATGAACTGTTATGGTAAGTTACTTACACAACTGCAATTTCTTTCTTCCCCCATTTTCCAAGTTCTCAGGGAATCTTTGGGTGACTTTGCTGTGGCCAGATTTGACACTTTGAACCACTCATTCCCCCCATCCTCATTCCTCTGGTGTAGCATCTACAGCCACTAAGAACCAAGGATAGACACATTCTCCGAGGTTGTAGGGTTGTTCTCCGTGGGCAAGTGAGAATCCTACTTGTTGTTCACGGAAGAAGGGGTGGATATAAGTATACAACTTAACTGGAAAGGGTGCCAGAGCCTCAGGAGAGTGAACCTGTCTTGGTTAGTCTTTTTTTCAATGATATCCATGGAGGGATAAAAGTAAAAACATTGTTTTTCACCTGTTTCTATTCTGGTGGACAGTTCAAACTTCCTGGGATTTGCCAGGAAATAGATTTCTGTTTTCACTGTGTCTGTTTTTTCTTCTGACAAGAAAAAATAAATAAATGTCTTCTTTCTTTCTGACATTGATTTTCAGTAAAAAGAGCAGGAATTGGAGGGAGAATGTTGTGCTTCAGGGCTCTCTTCACAAACTGAAGACTGATATTCTTGAGAGGAAACTGAAGCCATATTTTCCTCAGAATTATTCTTTCTTTTCCTGAAACCTTATGTAAAACGAAATAAGCTTTTCAATGGGAGAAGAATGATATTCCTATTACCCACCAAATATACAGTGAGTTACAGTTGGATATTACTCAGCCTGCAACTGTCTCTCTCTTTTAATCTGCTTTCGAGAATGTTTTCCAGATAGACTGTAGTTTACTTGGCAGTCAACCTCCTGCCCCTAGGAAGTCTGATAGGTTATATAGGGTTACTTCACATTCACAAGCACTTTTATTCTAATCCCAGTGTTCACCTACGGTGATATCCTTATACAATACTGCTTCTGCTAATACTAATCCCATTCCTTCTGACAAAGATGGGGAAGCATTTTACACGTTTGGGAAGAATGTTTATTCTTCTGCCTCTTTGTTGAGTCTTTCGGCTTTTCCCGGTTAGGGCTCGCCACAGCGGAACTCCGGTCCGCTAATGATTGATAGTTGATTTTTACATGCCGAGTTACCAGCCCTGATGCACAACCTTCAATGAAGGCATGCCCATTCATGCATGTCTCCACGCAGAAGACGCTCTAGCTCAGAATCGAACCAGACAACATCTTACTGTGAGGCGACAATGCTACTGCAGCACCACCACCGCGGTCCTCATTCTTCTGCCTCTTTAACATTCAGAATCTTAAACTCAGGCTCACATATAAAAGTTTTTATTCTGTGTTTTGAGAAATGAAAAAGTTAACTGGTAACTCTTCCTCTTCTGTGGTGAAAGATTCTGAATGTCTCTCATTTCTACTTCTCATGTAATTAAAAATACTCTAAAGTGTTCTTAAACTGTTGCTGATACTGTCTGCAGGGCTGCTAATGCTGGATCAGTCATGAGAAGGTTTGTTTGGTTACATTCTCAAAATCTCCCTGAAGATGTTAAAACTAAAATTTTAAATTCTTCCTGGATAAGGAAGATGTTTTTCATATTGATCATTGCTGCAGTAGTAGTAGCTATATGGGTTATATCTTGACCAGGATATAACATCCGGCCAGCTTCCAAAGCTTCAGGGCACCTTCCACATGCCCAAACTGTCAAGCAGCTCAAGCTGAACTAACTAAAAAACAAGTTTGTGCACAAAGCCCTTCAGAGCTTTAGTGCCACTGAAGAACGCTCCTTGAGGGTTTCCTAGATCAACAGTCAGCTTGTATTTTCCTTTTCTGGACAGATAAGTTTCCTTTGGGAGACAAAAATTATATGTTCTTAAATTTATTAATGTCTTATTACTTTTCTTTTCAGGAAAGTTATTTTAAATCTAGGAGTGTTGTGTTTTAATGGACTGTCTCGAGACTATAATGTCTTAAATGGAGCACTTGTTTTTTTCTGTCCGTTTAATAGTGTTAACTAACTGAAAACATATTTTCATATGCTAATCCTTACAAACAAATTATAATCATAGCCACTTACCTACCCCCTGGCAACAATCTTTGCATCATAGAATCCCTTCTCTCTAGGGCTGCCTCTGCTTTCTGTCAAGAAACCATCATCTTAGGTGACTTTAATCTCGACTGGCTCTCCTGCTCCTCTAACTGCCCCACCAATTTTATAAACCTCTACAATTTCACCCAAACTATAATCTGTCCCACTTGCATCAACAAATAATCTAAAAAAACAGTCATTACTTGACTGGCTATTAACCAACAAGCCAAACCTAGGATTCCAAGCTGGCTGCCTGCCTGTTACCCTTAGCGTCAATGCACCCACTTTTTTACTGAGAAGAAAAGCTCAGGTCCAAGTTTGTATACCCTTCAAATACACACATACTAAGAAAATCTTCTCACCTAACCTATTTAATCAATTACTACTACACTGTGATTGGTCTCCTTTAAAAACTTACAACTGGACCTTGCTGTTGAATTTTTAACAACAAGATGTTAAGTTGTCAATCTCGCCTTCATTCTTGCTGGATGGGTTCGGCTCCGACTTGGCCTATACTAAAGCTCGAGAGTTAATTTTACCGGCTCGAGGCAACCCTATATCCCATGATGCTAGGCGGTAACTACCCAGATCTCGTTTGCTGATTTCGCTAGCGAGGTGCTCTTTTTACCGGCTCACAGGTCAGTGATAAAATTTAAGAAAAATTCTAGTTTTTCTACTTAGTTTTCCCATTATTTTGTCTAAAAAAGCTAGTTTTACTGTTATTACAAATTTTAGTTTCTATTTTTTATCCCTTATCCCAGTTATACTCCCCACCCTAGGTTAGGCCTTAGGCCCTTCCGTTTTTTCTCAAGTCCCCTCACAGGGATTCTTAGCTGTGTGTGTGTGCCTTTAGTATCCCTGTCTGTTTGAGTGTGTGTGTGTGTGTGTGGATTCTAACTTTAGAATCTTGTTTTTCTTTTCGACAGCAATATGTCGAAAGACACAAAGGTCTCAGGCTTCAAAAAGTGTGACTCGTGCTGTCAGAAGATGTCGCTGACAGACGGTCACACTTCTTGAGTTTATTGCCTGGGACCCCTGCACCTGCAGGACTCTTGTTCTGTGTGCCATGCATTCAACCCAAGAGTCCTGCAGGAGCGCAGGAATAAGTTGATCTTGAGGGGCTTGTTAAAGTCCGAAGGTTCCCCAGCTAAGTCTGTGCCGGGGAAGCCTTCAAAGCCATCCAAACTGTCGGCTCCGTGCTCTAAGCCTTCGGATGGTGGCTCACCTTCTGCAACACAATCGGCTCCATCTGGAGACGATATGTCTGTATAACAGCTTCCTGCATCGGCTCCGGCCGGAACCGATGCCTCCAAGACTCAGTCTTCACAGTCGGCTCCGGCTGGAGCCGACGTGTCTACGGCTCCATCGGCTCCACCAATTTCGATGCCATCCACACGTAAGAGGTACAGATCTCCATCTCTGGAATCTATCCATTCGGCTCCCAGATCACCTTTACTCTCGGAGCGGAGCCATCGGAGCCATTCCTCTCGGTCTTCCAGGCTTTCTGACCATGACCTTGAGAGGGTGGTTAGCAGACTGTTAAAGTCTCAGGCACTGGCCCAAATGCTTCATAGCCCGTCTCATCAGACAGCGGCTACCTCCATACAACCTACTATTCCTCCTTCGACTCTGCCCCAGTGTTCGGAGCCGCGACCGTTGTGACATCGGAGCCGATACCTCCCCCTTCGGCTCCTTCGTCTGCTCCGATCTCGTCCATGGTGCCTTCCTTGGAGGGATCCGGGCGCTTGCTCGCCGCTCCGAGGGGGCGAGTGGCATCGGACCCTTGTCCGACCCCATTCTCCCTCTTGGAGCGTCGGCACTGGTGAGTACGGCCCCGACATTGGCTTCAGAGCCGTCCCTGTCGGTGCCTGCTGGGGTTCCTAGTTCTTCGGAGCGGGAGCTCTCTGGCCTGCCTGATAGAGGCGCCTTCGAGGTCATGAGGAGCGTACTGGCCCCAGTGCCTGCTCTACAGTCAGCTCCATCAGCTCCTCCCACTGTAGTGCCTGCTGAGGTCTCTTCCCACTCTCTCGCCCCCGGCCGTAGAGATCCAACGCCTCAGGTTTCCCCACTGGGAATATCCTGCTCTTCCGAGGTTTCTACTGATCCATCAGGTGAACCCCCGCGTAAGAGGATATGTAAGAGGAAGCATGTGGACTCCCCTGAGTCCATCATATCTGATACCGACTTGGATGAGTTGGAAGGATCCCCAAGGTCCCCCTCTGAGGATGTCTCCTTTTCTGACATCCTTGAAATCCTTAAACAGAGGGGGAACTGGTCTTCCCTTAATCCTTCCGAGGACGAGCCGGTTTACACGTAGCCTTTTGGTTCTCGACCCTCCACCTCCTGGGTGTCTCCACCCTTCGACCCCCTTATGGAAGTGGTGGCGCGGAAGGCGTGGACGGCCCCTGATTCGATGGAACCCACCCCACGGAGGCCTTCCAAATTTATAACAGCCCCTTCGGATAAGCAATTTTTATCTAAAGGTGTCCCAGTTGATGCCATGGTGGTGGCAGCAGCCACCAAGAAGGAACTGGCTGATCCATCAGTGCCTATCCATCCACCTAACAAGGAATCTAGGACAATGGATAGGTACGGCAAGCGGATGTTCTCGTCAGTGACCTTTGCCATGCGGTCGCTGAATTACTTATGCCACTTCACCCGTCTTCAAAGAGATATTCTCAAAGAACTGGGTGAGGTTCTACAGGATCCATCAGCTGCTGGGTCTCAGGACAAAATTAACTCACAGCTAGGAACCCTGAATTCCATTGTCAACTCCTTCATGCGGCTTATTTCCTATGCAGCCAATGGAGCGAGTAGGGCCGCAGGCACAGGTGTGGCTTTAAGGCGTCACCCCTGGATGCGGCTTTGCAACTTCGCAGACCCCTTCAAGGCGTCCTTCACTAACTCCCCCTTTGATGGTTCAGCGTTGTTTGGACCTCAAGTGAAAGATACTTTGACCAGATGCGAACAAGATGGCAAGACTCTTTCTGCCGTAGGAGTCCGTTTTTCAACCCCATCTAGACCATATCCTAAGGGTCAAAGGGTGGAAAATGTGGTTCATAAATCACAAGGAGTCATGCCTGACACAAGAGGTTAGTTCCCCCCTAGAGGCAGAGGGGGGAACAACAACAACAACAACAGACGCCGTCCAAGAGGCAGAGGGGGTCCGCAGAATCAGGGTAGCAGAGAAACCCTCTCTGACAAACCCTTCCAGCATCCCTGAGGTGCTGCCCGACTGTCCACCTTCGGAGGCAGTCGGGGGAAGATTATCGCTGTACCCACAAGCCTGGCTCTCCCTCACTCAAGACAAATGGGTGCAGTCGAACATATCTGAGGGTTACAAAATCCCCTTTATCCAAACCCCAACTATTCAAATAGGGTCTCTTCCAGACGTTCCACCCAGTCTAAGGGAGCAAGCAGCACTAGAAATATCAAAGCTGCTAAAAAAGAGAGCCATCCAGCCAGTCCCAGCAGACCAACTAGGATCCGGAGTCTACTCAAAGTTCTTTTTGGTACCAAAAAAGCAGGGGACTGGAGGCCAATATTGGATCTCAGCAAACTAAACAAGTTTGTAAAAAGAATGAGGTTCCAGATGGTCACGCTACAGTCCATTCTATCCCTTCTGGGCAAGGACAATTGGATGTGCTCAGTGGACCTTCAGGATGCGTACTATCACATCAAAATACACAGGCGCTCCAGAAGGTTTCTCCACTTCCGGCTGGGGGCCAGTCACTACCAGTTCAGAGCCCTGCCCTTTGGTCTCACTACAGCCCCCCGAGTGTTCACCAAATGTATGGCAGCGGTTACGGCTCACCTGAGACGTCAAGGATTCCAGGTGTTTCCATATCTAGACGACTGGCTCCTCACTGCCACCACCAGGCGTCAACTTCTTCTAGCCTGAGATTACACCATTCACATTTGCAAAGGGCTAGGTATCTCTATAAATTTCAAAAAGTTTGCCTTGTCGCCTTGTCAGTCTATTACCTTCATAGGCGCCACCTTGGACACTGTTCAGCTCTCAGCAAAGTTAACAGAGAAGAGGGTCTTAGATATTCAAAATCATGTTCACTTATTTTCTTTAATGGAGCATATTACAGTATATATAAGTGTAATACAAAATCTTTTCCAATCATTAAATCTCTTACAGCATATGATGACTTTTCAACCCTTTCATAAGAACCCGAATTTGAAAATTAATAACCAAGTAATAGATCTTAAAAAATATCCACTTATAATTAATCTAACTTTACTTGAAATACATCCATATCTTAATCATTCAGTTCATGATATGTTGCAGGGGATGAATCTTCCTAAATCTTATTTAATAATATTGAGACAATTGAAGGATCTCTCTGTAAATTACTTCAAAGACTTTAAAATTGATGAGGAAATGTTAACTACTTGTTCAAACTTATGGTCAACTCTTAGACAGGATATCAAATTTATTACCTCTACAAGTGAACTGATAAAAGAGCTGAAATATCAAAACCAGATACTTTTGTCAAAATATTGGAAAGATAAAATACCATTGATGGAAGATAATAAAATACTAAAGGCAATTAATCTAACAATAAAATCAGTTTCTCTTCAAAAATTTATATTTACACAATTGATGATATTTAATAATGCCTACTATACACGCCTTAGCTTGCATAAATTCAATTCGAAAAACTCGCCCAAATGTCCATACTGTAAAAATCAAACGGCGGACCTCTTGCACGTGTTCTGGAGCTGTAAATGTATCTACAAACTTTGGAATTCCTTAAAAATTCAACTACAAAAGATGGGATATCAACATTCTACACTTTCTTGGGAATTTATGATACTACATATTCCTCCTAATAATTTGAATAAAACTCAATTGATTACACTTATGAATATTTTTTTATTAATGAAACTTTATATAGCTACAAATTGGTTGACTCCATTTCAAACTTCGTGGGAAAACTTTAAAGGTTTAGCCATGAAACATATTCTAGCACATAAACTTTTAATTAAGGATAATAAAAGGAATATTAATAACCCGAAGGTGTGGGAACAAATTTTCAACATTATATTAGCTTAATGTACCGAACTCAGCTCAATCCCAGGACAGGCATACTTGATGTGAAAGTTGGTAAGAGCAATTCATTCTAATGATAGTAGATTCTTTTTTTTTTTTTTTGTTTAAAGGATGGAAGCATTCATGTAAATAATGTATATAGTTTGTAGTATAGGTATTATTAGTTTAATTTGGACAATATTTGCATTTTCCTTTTTTCTTTTTTGTGTTGTTTTCTTTGTTGTATGGAAAATTGGTAAAATAATAAAGATTTATTATGGAAAAAAAAACAAAATCATGTTCACGTTCTCCTTCAGAGCAACAAAATTCAGGCCAGGTATGTTCTGAAAGTATTAGGTCTCATGGCGGCAGCCATCAGGCTTCTTCCCCTTGCCCGCTTTTACATGCAGCTTCTTCAGTGGATGCTTTTCTCCCAGTGGTCCTTCCAACAGCTCCCTATGACACACAAGATCTTAATAACTCTATCTTGCAAAAAACATCTGTCTTGGTGGATGGTCTCCCCTCAAGTCCATCAAGGCAGACCATTTACTCCTCCCCCCCGGTCGCCACGGTCACATCGGACGCCTCCCTGATTGGGTGGGGGGGGGGCATTTTCAGGGCAGGACAGTCCATGGCACATGACAACCTTTCGAATGCCACTTGCACATAAACGTCCTGGAGATGAGAACAGTGCTTTTGACGTTGCAAGCCCTCCAAGACTCTCTTCCCCTGGGGATTATTGCAATTCAAATGGACAATATGTCCGTAGTATGGTATATCAACAAGCAGGGCAGAACCAAGTCCTATCCCCTGTGTCGAGAAGCACTCAGACTCTGGCAATGGGCGATCTCTTCTCAGCGGTTTCTGATAGCAATGCATATCCCCGGGAAGTCCAACGTCGTAGTGGACAGGCTGAGCAGAGCTATTCTCATGCCCCATGAGTGGTCTCTCAAGCAATCGGTGACGGAGGAAATTTTTCGGAAGTGGGGGTTTCCTTGCTGCGATCTTTTTGTAACACCACAAAACAGCAAGTGCCTCGACTTCTTCACTTTCTTTCCCCTTCCAGGCCATCCCCCCAGAGACGCTCTAGTCCACGATTGGCCTCGGGGACTTCTATACGCTTTTCCCTCCTTTCCATTAATCACACAGATAATTCAGAAAGCTACCGCCTTGAGAGCCAAGATGATTCTCATTGCCCCTTATTGGCCTCGACAGATATGGTTCTATGCATCGTTATCTTTTGGAGCAGCCTTGGCATCTGGATCCAGTGCCAGATCTTTTGGCCCATCAGTCAAGGCAGCTGCACCAATCCCTCCAATCTCTCAACCTCACAGCTTGGTTGCTCCACTTCCGTCCCTAGCCAGGCTTTCAATGATTTCAAATTCTGTCCGGGATATTATCGTAGCTTCCCTTAAGTCTTCCACCAGAAGGATCTATGCTAGTAAATGGCAGCATTTTTCCTTCTGGGCAAAGGCTAGGAATATAGATCCCTTCACTGCTCCAATACACTCGGTCTTAGATTTCCTAGCTGAAATTTTTCATTCAGGACCTTCATCCTCCACAGTAAAAGTTCAGTTAGCAGCCATTTCAAATTTTCACATAGGCCTGTCGGACTCCAGCATCATGTCCCATAAGCTTTGCAAGGCATTCCTCAGAGGTATCTTTTTACTCAAGCCCCCGATCAAAGACCCTCCACCACAGTGGGATTTGAACTTAGTTTTAACATCCTTGATTCTCCCTCCCTTTGAACCTGTGGCTTCCTGTTCATTGAAGTTACTTTCCTGGAAGACACTCTTCCTAGTCGCCATTACATCTGCTAGGGGAGTATCTGAACTTCATGCCCTTTGCATTCGTCCTCCTTATTTAGTTTTCCACAAAGACAGAGTTTCTCTAAGAACTAACCCGTCTTTTTTACCCAAGGTGGCTTCTCAGGCAAATTTAAATCAATCTATTGATCTTCCAGTTTTCTTCCCTAATCATTCAAACAGGGCAGAGCAAAAACTGCATTGCCTGGACGTTCATCGTCAGCTCCGCTACTATCTGGACAGAACTAAACAAATCAGGAAATCTGATCAACTCTTTTTATCTTATGCAGAAAGTAGAAAGGGCCTTCCAGTATCCAAAGTAACCCTGTCTAGGTGGCTGTCTTCTGTGATTACCTGTATTTATCAACTCAGAGGTAAAGAATTGCCTTCTAGGCCAAGAGCCCATTCAACCAGAGCGTTAGCTACATCAACAGCCTTTCAAGCTAGATTACCAATAGACACTATCTGTGCAGCAGCCACATGGGCCTCTCCTCATACCTTTGTTACACATTACAAATTGGATATGGCCTCCAGAAACAGGGCAAATTTTGGTTCCACCGTTCTCAAGAGTCTGTTCCAATGACCACCCAGGATGAAGGTGCTAGGGACGCTGTCCCATCCAGCAAGAATGAAGGCGAGATTGACAACTTAACATTGAGAAGTTATGTACCTACCATAACGTTCCATGTTAGTTGTCTTCTCCTGCCTTCTTTCTTGCGTCCCGCCCACCATCCCCCTAGCCTGGACAGACCGAAAGGATTTCCCCTTCTTCTAAGGGACCTTATCTTGCACTATTTCAAGCCCAAACAGGTGGTCCTGGGGTAGCTACGGCTTCAGATAGTGACATTTGGGGAGTTCTCCTGTCTCCTCCTCCACCTGAGTGGGGAGACTGAATTGGCTATTGTTTTGTCAGCTACCAAACGAGATCTGGGTAGTTACCGCCTAGCATCATGGGATATAGGGTTGCCTCGAGCCAGTAAAATTAGCTCTCGAGCTTTAGTATAGGCCGAGTCAGAGCCGAGGTTCGGCTCCGAACCCATCCAGCAAGAAAGAAGGCGACAGAAGACAACTAACATGGAACGTTATGGTAGGTACATGACTTCTCATTTCTAAACATCCTAAATAAGCTTGTCCAAAGAGGAAAATTTGACCCAAATCCAAACAATTCCCATGGCTTTCAAATGAAACTAAACTACTAATTAAACAAAGGGACAAAGCCTGGTCTCACTACCAGTCCACCAAAGGCAAAAATGATCTCTCTACCTGTCAGCAATTAAGAAATCAAACTAAAAACACATCAACAATGATAAAAAAACTTACTTCCATACTTGTCAACAAAAATACACAAATAACCCACAAAAGTTCTGGAAGTATTAACTACCTCATTGTTGTTTGTCTTTCAGCTTTTCCCGGTAAGGGGTCACTACAGCGGAACTCCGGTCTGCTAATGATTGGCAGTAAATTTTTACGAAACGCCGAGGTGCCAGCTCGATGCCCAACCTTCAACGAAGGCATGCCCATTTACGCACGCATGTCTTTCGAACGCTATCCAACCGCGGGGAGGACATGCAGACTCCACACAGAAGGCACTCCCAAGCCCAGCCGAGAATCGAACGGGAGAACCTCTTGCTGTGAGGTAAAAACGCAATCACCGTACCACCGCGGCATATGATTAACTACCTCATTAATCCTGGAAAAACCTCCACCCCCCACTCCTTCGACATCCAACACCTCCAAATCCTTAGCCTCACAATTCAACTTACACTTTATAAACTCTATAACCTCTCTCCTAAACAATCATCAAAATCTCCCACTCACAGTCCCCTCATCTGCTAGCATGAACACTAACTCATTCTCCTTTAAACCCATACAGACTGCTTATATTAAAAATGTCCTAAGCAAACTCGAACCCTGCTGCCTTGTTGGCGACTAACTATTCAACAAATTCCTAAAAGTAGCTGCTCCATCCATTGCATACCCTATATCTATCCTTATCAACTGCTCCCTCTCTGAACATTACATTCCCCACCTCTGGAAAATCTCCCACATCATCCTCCTTCACAAGGGGGCCCCCCCCTCTAATGACATTTCTAACTACTGCCCTATTTCCATTCTCTCACCCCTAGCCAAGATTCTAGAGAAATGTATTCACCAACAACTCCTGTATCACCTGACCACCAATAGCCTACTTTCCAGTTCACAGCATGACTTCAGACCTAAGCATAGTACTAACACAGCACTAGTAAGTTTTACAGACACTATTCGTCACCTCAAAAATGATGGACAAATAGTCTCTGCAATTTTCCTAGTATGTCAAAAGCTTTTGACACCATATCACACCAGCTACTACTCAATAAACTTGTGACTTACAGTCTTAATTCATCATCCCTAACTTGGTTCCTCGGTTATCTGTCTAATCGACGACAGGCTACAAAATGGGAGAACAATCTCTACCCACTGCTGCCAGTAGCTACCGGGGTTCCCCAAGGATCCATTCTTAGCCCCCCTTCTCTTTCTAATATGTACAAACAATCTAAATGCAGCAACAGAATTTGCCACAATAATACAATATGCTGACGATTCCTCTCCAATCTGCCCATCCTCTTCCCTCCAAGAGCTTCAGGTTAAAATGCAGAAATCTTTCCAGGACATATAAACTTACCTCTCCAACCACCAATTCATTCTAAACCCAAATAAAACTAAGTTAATGATTTTCACAAACAATTCCTCCAAAACCAAATCCTTACCTCTCTCTATTCACTCCTCAAATGGAACCAAAGTTGTACCTACAAATCAAACAAAACTCCTAGGCATCACAATAAATGACAGGCTAAAATTTGATAATCATATCTCCATAACTATCAAAAAAGTCCATGCCAAAATGGTGTCTCTCAGTAGGGCCAAACCTTACCTAACGCACCAAGCCAGACTAGCCACAGCAAAATCTTACTTACTGAGCATTGTTACCTCACAGCAAGAGGTTCTCCCATTCGATTCTCGGCTGGAGTGCGGGGAGTGCCTTCTATGTGGAGTCTGCATGTCCTCCCCGCGGTTGGTTGGGCCTTAGAAAGACATGCGTAAATGGGCATGCCTTCGTTGAAGGTTGAACGTCGAGCTGGCACCTCAACTTTTCTGAAAATCTACTGCCAGTCATTAGCAGACCGGAGTTCCGCTGTGGCGACCCCTAACCTGGAAAAGCCGAAAGACAAACAACAACCCTTCTGTACAACTCATACGACTTCACTAACTTATGTAAGGCTGACCTTAATATATTTGAGTCCTGCTATAACAAAATAGCTAAATTTGCTGCTAATCAGTCTCATAGAACTTATCATTGCTCCACTCTCCATCAACTTAACTGGATAGAACTTCTCAGTCTTCTAGTACTAAACCAGCTTACCTTCACCCACAAAATAATTCAGAACCCCAATAATTTTCCAGTACTTTTTAACCTGGTCCAACCAAATATCAATAGCAGGTCTCTCAGGTCATCAAACAGGTTATTGCTAAAACTTACCCAGTCTCACAACTACCATGGTGACTTCCTCTATTCTAATAAAATAGCAAACACCTGGAATGCTGTTCCTTCAGACATCCAGAACAATCAATGCTTGACTTCTTTTAAAAGTAAACTAAAAGAATATCTCAACAACAACTGCAGCTGCTCGTGTACTTCACCTGGATAATCTCCTGTCTCCCATTTTCTCATCACCCATCTCCAGCACCTTAACCCTACGCCAATCACCAATGATTTTCTTCAATCTTTTATGGATTGCTATTTGAATTTTGAACATCTCCTATCTGGCTGATATTTGATTTTCTAGTGATGCCAATATCTCGGTTTTATATTATTTATGTTTATAATTATGTTGTGATTACACAGTTACTCACTACCTCTGTTTTCATGTAATGCTCTCTGCTTGCATATTTAAATGACTCTGTTAACTGTTTTTAGTTCAGCATACCTTTTTCTTTTTCTGTTGATGTCACATTGTGTTTGGTCTCCGCTGAAAAGGGCCACTGGCTCAGTCGGACACTACCCAGTAAACAAATGAAAATAAATAAATATAAATATTTTCTGTAAAGAAATTGCGTATTTTTCCTTTGTGGGGCTGGTATCGTGTTTGAAAGTTCTTTTTACTCTCTCTTTTTCTGTCAAAAAGTATGTAAATATATCTGTATATATCTATATCTCTCTATATATATATTTATATATATCTATATCTATGTATATGTGTGTATGTGTATATATGTGTATATATATATATATATATATATATATATATATATATATATATATATATATATATATATATGTATGTATATATATATATATATATATATATATATATGTATAACACTTTTTTGGACTGGTAGTTTAGCATTTGCTGCTTGTCTTCCCCGGGAAATAGGCACGGTTTTCAGGTTGACCATGAAACAGGTGGTCCCAGTGTTGGTCCTTCTCTCAGCCACAGAAAGAAGTTAAGCAAACAGGCTTTGTCACTACAGTAGGCTAGCAATTTGCCTCAGCCACAGGTGTGTGACTGCAGAAGCCATTTGTTATGTTGTGTAGCACCTATAGCTACTATAGGCTGAGGGGCAGCCACATCCTCTGCGGCTACTGGAGTCACCTCAGAAGGCAAGGGAGAGCCACTCTTGTTGGTCCTGGGATAAGGAAAAGGGAATCTTTCCTTGTTGTGTCAAAATGCTGTGCCCAGTCCTAGGGAAGCAGCTGTTGCTATTAGTAACACGGCTGGCCTCATTTTTCTTGTCAAAAAGTAACAGAGAGCCAAGCATGCATTTACTCCTCCTCAAATTTATTTAGACAGGAGTAGTTTACTGTGTCTGGCTTAGGGTTTAATGCAGGCTGTTGCTCCTTCTTGTAAAGTGATTTTTGTTAAAAGAAATATGGATTCCTCTTTTCCAGAACAGATTCCTGAACAGGAAGATGCAGGTACAGATTCAGTGTTTTTATCCCCAGATTTCTGGTTCAGACTCAGAGGACTGCTCACTTTGTGATTTTCCCTGAGGAGGTTTCTTTTTGTCTGAAACTGTTTCAAAAATGTGCCTGTGTTTTCAGTGGGAGAACACTGATGTTTCTCAGTCCCTCAGAAAGTACTATGAGCTGTTACAGAAAGTTTTTCAGGACCTTCACCCATTCCTCTTGTTTTGTCAGCTTTCAGGGATGTGTTACTGCCTGCAATTTTCCTGTTAGTCAGCCAGCTGCCCCTAAAAATGCAGATAGGATATATAAAATTCCTTAGTATTTTAAGTTTTTGTACACTATTCACAAACCCGATACAGCAGCAATAACCTTAGTTGATCCCACTGCAGCTAAGCATAGTTAATTCAAATCATATTCATCTGATGTTGTCAGTCTTCATCAATTCTTGACCCTTGGGGAGACGGTTCCAGTCCTCGGCCATTACACAGCTCACGCCAGCCAAAAATCTCTCAAGCTAAGACTCTGCATACAGTATCCCTCTCTATATTACCCCCGATCTTGTTTGCCGCTCTTGTAATAAGACACATCAGCTGTTCCTTCTCTCGCAGCTAAGTAAATTTTATAGACTTTATTAGCTAACCAGTATATTTTTCTGTCCACATCTTAATTCCTTCCAAACTGTTTTTTCTACCTACCCTTTACAAGTGAGTGCATTTTTTCTGTATACCTTTTGGTATCCCTTCTCTACCATTGCTGGTAGTTCCCATTCTCTCTCTTCTCTACTGTTAGGTAGTTCTTTTTACCTTTTCAGTAGTTTTTCTACTGGTAGTCTTTCTTTTTATCGTGTGGATGTGTGTGTGTGTGCGTGTGTGTGTGTGTGTGTGTGTGTGTGTGTGTGTGTGTGTGTGTGTGTGTGTGTGTGTGTGTGTGTGTGTGTGTGTGTGTGAGTGTGTGTGTTATGTGTGTGTATGTGTGAGTGTGTTACTAGAGTTCTGCCTGTTGACCTTCCTTTCTTTGTCGTCAATATGGCAGATAAGTCTAAGGGTACTACTGGTTTTAAGCAGTGCCAGGACTGTGGGTGAAAAGATTACCAACGACAGGCACTCCTCCTGCTTTTACTGTTTAGGTGCTTCTTATCTGGACCAGAAATGCTCCATCCACCAAGCCTTTAGTAGTCAGACTTTGGTAGAGCATAGAAATAAATTAATTTTGCAGGGCCTTATTAAGACTCCTTTTGAAGAAGCCTTATCCAAGGCTGATACAGTTCCTATGGTCTCTGGTTCTATGACTAGTCTTTCGGTGCCAACATCTCCATCAGCACCGATGGCACCTATGACAAAGAAACATAAATCTTCCGCCATAGGAGCTTCCCTGGAAATGAAAGCGAAGGTTCCGAAGCTCTCAGAACAGACTACCTCAGCACCGTCCTGTACTTCAGTGGCCTTGGCTGTGATGTCGGCACCAACTACTTTAGCTTCCCTGTCAGTGCCGACCCCTCCTTCTGCACCACAGCAGTCTCTACCCACTCCTTTGGGGCTGAAAGTAGAACTTCTTTGTACAACTAGGACGAGGTACTCCCCATTCCATTGACCCTTTCCTTGGTCAGCTTCCCAGTCCATTCCTAGAAACTCAAGAATCCCCCTTGGGGATGTCTGTCCACTCCTCCAGAAGTCTCTCTGAAGTAGACATATTGAGGTTGGTGGACCATCTCTTAGCAGCTTGGATCTTTCTGCCCCCTCCCTGACCCCGCTTCCAGCTGGAGTTGGGATATACTCTCCCAGGACTCCACCCGATCCTCCTCCTCTAACCTCATCGGAAGCTTTAGAGCTCCCCACTCCGACTCCTCAGGCTCCAGTTGATACGGTGCTGACAGCCCTTCCTTCTTTGGTTCTGGGGTCAGCTCTGACACCTTTGGTTCCTTTGGAACCACTGGACTTCTGAGGTCATAGCTCCATCGTCGGGTCCAAGGGTGCTGGGTCGACTTTGTTATTCAGAGTCCCCCTTACCTCTTGGAATTTTGACAACTGGGGGCACTACCTTGACTCCTGAGTTGGAGGTGGGCTTCGGGGAGGGTGTGATCTCGGTTCCGAGTTTGTCTCTCTCAGTTCCAGGCACCCTTTCCTCCTTGGGAGGGCCTGCCTTCCAGGCTATGGAGAGGGCATTGGCCTCTACAACCTCTCAGGTGGTCTCTTCTGGGTCGGAGTTTCATTCCCTGACCCCTTTTTACCCATAGCTTCCGCCAACCTCCAGGTCCAGACAGCAAGCATCAAGGCAAGAGGAAACACTTGGAGTCTCCTGAGGAATCCATCACAGAAGACATGGACTTCGATGAAGGGAGGGTTCAACCGGTCACCCCTGGAAGAGGTCTCATTCAGAGACATCCTGGAAATTCTGAAACAGAGGGGTAACTGGAAGCCCAAAGACCCTCCATCTTAGGAGTCGGTGTACTTGCAAGCCTTTGGTATTCGACCATCTACTTCTTGGGTGACCCCTGCCGATTGATGATCTTATCAAACTGATCACTCAGAAGGCTTGAAAGGCTCCCGATTCCATAGAAGCAATTCTCCGGAGTCTGGACAATATATTATAAGCTCCTGAGGACCACCAAAACTGGGCAAAAGTGTTAGCAGTGGATGCAGTGGTGGTGCTGGTGGCCACAAAAAGGAACTAGCCAAGGAAAGTTCCTTTGTTCATCCCCTAACCGAGAGTCTAGGGATATGGACAGATTTTGAAAGCAGGTGTATGCATCATTGACCTTTGCTTTAAGGTTAAGGTCTTTGAACTTTATGGCACATTTTACTAGACTTCAGAGAGATTTAATCAAGGAGCTGTCATAAACACTAGCAGGAGCTGTATCTGAAGAGGTCCAAGAAAGAGTGGCCTCTCACCATGAACCCTTGAGTCGATTTCCAACTCATCCATAAGGCTCAGGGGCGATCAGGTCAGCTGGTTCAGGTGTAGCTATTAGATGACACACCTGGATGCGTCTATGTGAGTTTGCAAAGGCATTCAACTCTTCCTTCATCATTGCTTCCTTTGACAGATCTTCTTTGTTCAGTCCCAAAGTCAAAGAAAGTCTAGCCAGGTGTGAGAAGGATTGGAAGACCCTGTCGGAAGTGGGCATACATTTTTCTGCTCCCCAATGGTCCTACTCTAGGAATCAGAGGAGTGGAAATATGGGTTTCAGAAAATCCCAATGGCATTTTCAGAACACACATGGTGGAAGCTTCCTTCAGGGCAGAGGAGTGAGCTGCAATGGAAGATGCTGACCCCGAGGCAGAGGTGGCCCATAGAATCAGGGGTCCAGAGATTCTTTCTGTAATCAATCCTACCAGAGCTCCCGAAAGGGGGCCTGATTGCTTACATCTGGAAGTGCTGAGGGAATGTTTTCTCTGCATTCAAGAGCCTGGTGACAAATAACCTCAGATGCATGGGTGCTGAGAATTATTACCAGTGGTCACACTATTTCCTTCACCCTTTATCCAAGATCAATAAGAAGACTCCCCAGTGTTCCACCCAATTGGAGGGACCAAGCAGCTGTGGAAATCCAAAAGCTGCTAGAAAAAAGTGTCATCCAAGAAGTCCCAACAGACCAAATAGGATCTGGATTTTACTCACGATTGTTTTTAGTGCCAAAAAAGACAGGGACTTAAGACCAATTCTAGATGTCAGCCTTCTGAACAAGTTCATTCAGCAAGTGAAATTCCGGATGGTTATGGGTCAGTCTATACTACGCTTTCTAGAGGACAATGACTGGATTACAAACTTTCAAGATGCTTCTTACCACATACAAATGGACAATTACTCCAGAAGGTTTCTCCGCTTTCGGCTGGGAGCCAGTAATTTTCAATTCAGAGTCCTGCCCTTTGGTCTCACGACAGCCCCCAGGATGTTCACTAAGTGTCTGGTAGCAGTAACCGCTCACTTGAGACTTCAGATTCCGGGTGTTTCCTTATCTAGACAACTAGCTCATCACTGGTCCCAACAGGCATCTACTGCTTCAAACAACAGACCTCATTCTACAACTTTTGGCTTGTCTGGGCATCACAGTGAATCCAGAAGAATCTCAACTAAGCGCCACTCAAGATTTAGAATTAATTGGAGCCTGGCTGAGCACTATCTCTTGCATGGCTTCCCTTCCTCTTCACAGGTTACAGAAAATAAAATCCCAGGTGCAAGCCATTCTTTCAAAAGACAAAGTCCTGGCACTTCTAGTCCTCCAAGACTTAGGATCAATGGCGGCGTCCATTACCTTGGTTCCTCTAGCGAGATTTCACATGTGGCTGCTACAATGGCTTCTGGTATCACAGTGGTTCATTCTAACCCACCTAATGACTTACTCGATTCTTATCACCAGCCACTGCGAGAAGGACTTGTCCTGGTGGATGGAATCTAGAGGGATTCTTTTAGGCCGTCCCTTTACACCTCCTCATCCCAAGGCCATAGTGACCATAGATGCCTCCCAGATAGGATGGGGAAGAACAATCTAAGGCACTTGGTCCCCAATAGAGTCCAACCTGCATATCAGTGTTCTGGAGTTGAGAGCAGTGCTCTTAGCATTGCAAGCCTTTGAATTTGTCCTCCCTTCAGAAATGATTGCAATTCAATCAAACAACATGTCAGTTGTCTGGTACATCAGCAAACAGGGTGGAACCAGATCTTACCTCCTGTGTCGAGAAGCTTTCAGAGTGTGGCAATGGGCAATATCCACCAACTGCTTTTTAATAGCAGTGGACATCCCGGGGTGCTCAAACACGATAGCAGACAAATTGAGCAGGCACATACTTCTGCCTCACAAGTGTTCTCTCAATCCCAGAATGACAAAGGAGATTTTTTGTTGGTTGTGCCAGCCTTGCTGCGACCTCTTCGCTTCACCCATGAGCAACAAGTTTCCCCTGAACCCCCCTCGGGGGAGTCACCGAGAGATGCTTTCCTTCTGGATTGGCCCTGTGTCTCCTCTATGCATTTCCCCCTTTACCCTCATTCCCCTCTTTCTGAAGAAAGCAGTCAGGTTGAGAAGCAAGGTGATCCTCATTTTACTTTATTGGCCTCGACAAATTTGGTTTCCCTTTCTGTGGCCTCATTCACTGTCTATGGATTCTGGACCCAGTACCAGATCTACTGTCTCACCCTCAGGGACTGGTGCATCCAGACCTTTAAAACCTCAAGCTGACGGCTTGGTTCCTCCAATTCCATTAGTCGCCAGGCAAATTGGTTTACCTTCCCCAATACAACATATTTTACTGGCTTCTCAGAGACCATCCACCAGGAAACTCTACCTTAGCAAGTGGAAGACATTTTTGTCTTGGGCATATGCTAACAGCCTAAACCCCTTTTCCACACCAATAGAAAAAGTTTTAGAATTTTTAGCCATGCTTTTTGATCAAGGAGCTTCCATTTTCATGATTAAGGTCCAACTAGCAGCCATTTCAAATTTTGATGATGGTTTTGAGGATCTTCCTCTAATTTCACATAGATTATGTAAAGTGTTCCTCAAAGGAGCTCTGAGAATAACACCTTGATTTAAAGATCCTGTAATCTCCTGGGATCTGACCACTGTTCTTCAGTCTCTAGTATTTTCCCCATTTGAACCAGCAGTGACTTGTCACTTAAAATTTCTCTCATGGAAAACTGTTTTTCTCATAGCTATTACCTCTGCAAGATGAATATCTGAGATTCAAGCCTTATCTTCAAAACCCCCTTATTTGGTCTTTCATAAAGATAGAGTTTCACTCAGAACTATCTATCCTGCCTCTCTCTTCTGTCAGAAATGGCCAGGGACAATTTCCACAAGCTTCCTCAAAGACTGGATCTACTCACACAGGAACATGAGTGTTTGATACACTCTGACGTCAGTCATTTTCCAGTGACTGCCTGGATGATCAGGCCTTCATTCCTTTTAGGCACCTGTTTAATGGGGATTTACAGCAGGTACTAATGGAGGCAAGAAAGCATGCTAGTAGAAAATTATATATTGGCAATTGGAAAAGTTTTCTAGCTGGTGTCAGCAACATATGAAGCACCCATTCAGAACTAGATATTATCTGGTTTCACAGTATTTATGTGAGTTACTGTCCTATGGCCTTACCTGTTCCTAAATCAAGGTTCATTTTTCAGCATGTCTTCCCATAGATTCTCCTCTTTCAAGGCAGTTGCACATCAAAATGTTTGAAAGGGATTTTGCATAAGAGGCCGCCAAGTAAATCAGTGGCCCCTCCTTAGGATTTAATTTTGTGGTAGAGGAGCTAACATTTGGTCTATTTGAACCAGCAAATTTGTCTGACTTGAGGTTCTTAACATGGAAATAGTTTTACTTACTGCTGTAACCTCTGCAGGTATCTGAGTTGCAAGCTCTTAGGGTGAGTCAACCCTACCTCAATTTCCATAGGGACAGGGTTTCTTTGAGAACAAATCCTTCTTTTATGCCTAAAGTGGTATCCAAGTTTATGTTAAGCCAAACCATCTATCCTCCCGTTTTCTTTACTGTATCCAAAAAAGAAGGACAAAGTATACTTCATACCTTGGTTGTCTACAGACAGCTCAGGTACTATCTTGACAGAACTACATGTCTCAGATCTTCAGATCATTTGTTTATTTCTTGTGAAAGTAAGAAGAAAGGACAACCTGTGTAAAAACAGACTATTTTTAAATGGTTGTCTAAGGCTATTACAGTTTATTATACTCACCATAACAGATCTATTCCAGGCAGGCACTCTCTATCAGGGCTTTGGCTTCATCTATGGCTTTTTGGAAAGCTTTGGATTCTAGAAATATTCTAGAAGCTGTTCCTTGGTCCTCTGTGCATGCTTTTGCAAAGGACTAGGAGCTTGATTCTTTCTCTATGTCCAGATAAAGCTTTTGCTAGGATCATTCTCCAGAGGTTCCTGGACTCTTCTCCTTCCACCTCTCAAATGTAGTTAGCCATGGTAATCTACCCATATTGCTAAGGCTACTGCAGCAGTGATCGATATGGTGAATGTAGCATAGTTCTCTGTAAGTTGAACTTACCATAACAGAAGACGGTTGAACGATCAGTGCTGCAGTAGCCGCTACCCTCTTCCATCCCCCTTGTTGTTTGGTGCGTTTTTATGCCAGGGTGTGGACATTTATCTTTTGTTGTTCCTACCATTGTCCTTTCAGGGCTCTGCATCCCTGTCTCTGCCAGCAGGAGAGCTATGAAGGGCTTTGCACCCAAACTTGTTTTTTGGTCAGCTCAGCTTGAGCTGCTTGACAGTTTGGGCACATGGAAGGTACCCTGAAGCTTCAGAAGCTGGCTAGCCATTATATGCTTGGCAGAATATAACCCATATAACTAAGGCTACTGCAGCAGTGATCATTCAAATACTTACTGTTGTGGTAAGTTCAAATTACACTGTACTTTTTTGTTTGGCTCTTGTACAGCCAAAGTGCTTAAATGGTTTGATGAAAGTGGAATTTGATTCAAGAGGTAACACAAATCTTCCAACCTTAATTTTTTAACGTAAATATATTTTTTTTCTTTCCACCTCAGCTCCCTTTTTTCAAAAAGCAATTCAAGCAGCAAGGTGCCAATAAACAGGATTTTAAAAAACAACGACATGGAGAGTCTAGAAAGAAATGGAGAGCCTCTTAAAATCAAAGACTCTTCAAAAAGCCAGAGTAGCTTTTTGCCTGTTCAGCCCCAGCCACTCCCCCCCCCCGTCACCTTCCCCATCCTGGAAGTCTCTCCCACTCTGAGTCTGCATATTTCTTTATGGCACCAGATTGCTTCAGATAAATGGGTCTTGAAAGTCATTCAACAGGGGTACACTTGACAATGGGAATCCCTCTCTCCCTTCTAAGGATTCCGCCTTGCCCTGTAAACCAAATATCACAGTTTCCTCCAGTTCTGGAACAAAGTTATCTTAGAGAGTCATAGAACCAGTGCCTGTCATGCAAATGGATACAGGGCTAGAATTTTTATCAGGACTTGGAAGCCTGTGCTAGACCTCTCTTTTCTTAATCTTTTTGCCAAGATCCCAAAGTTCAAAATGTTATCCCTTCAGACCCTGTTACCTATTTTCCCTTTACTAGCTTTCACGGTAAAGCTAGATGTAAAAGATGCTCAGCATCACATTCCCATCAGCATTTTTAAACATTTCTTAAGGTTTTCTGTATCTGGCTTACACTGTCAGTTCACTTTTCTACTCTTTGGACTATCTGTTGCCCAGAGGATGTTTCCAAAGTGTCTGGCTAGAGTAATTGCTTATTGCAAAGTGGAAGGTTATTCACATTTCTCTGTATATGGGCAATTGTCTTATATTTGCAGAATCTTTAGTCAATTGTCTATTAAGCCTTTGACAAAGGTTCGGAATCATCTACTTAGTGTGGATTTTCAAGTGAATGCATAGAATTTTTCTCTCATCCCTTCTTAGGGATTGTCTGGAGAAGAGTTTTTCTTCATCCAGACAAAGTAGAGATGTACCAAAATATCTTTTCCATTTGAACATGACCATCTGTTCGTTTTGAGGTCCTTAACTTGAAAGACTATTTTATTCATTACTCTGACTTCTGCAAGAGTATCTTGATTTACAAGCTCTTACAGTGAGTCATCCTTACCTCATTTCCCACAGGGACAGAATTTCTTTGAGAGACATTTTACCAAGGTATACTGTTTTTTTTTTTTTACTTATTCTAGAGCACTTAGTATTGGTGAAATGTTGTATAAAATGGCATTTTTAAAAGGTAGATGTCTCACAAGGAAAGTTTGAAATCATGTCATTCAGTATGTATAAATTTGTGTATTGGACAAAAACGTTGTTATTAATTGTAAGATTTTAAAAATCCAACAGTATTATAAGTGTCAGAACAAATGTGTGATTTATGGAATATTTTATAGCTGTACACATCCACTACAGTACATTGGTCAAACTAAAAGAAAGGTTAAAGTTAAAATACAATAACTTATGTAAGATATTAAGAACAAGAAAGTTAAGATGTGTATAGAAATATAGAACTGGTGAAAAACACGAACAAGATGGGTCTGGAAGCAATAAGAGCGAACTCAACGTAATAGAACACTGTTTATTGGGTCACTACCAAGCCTTCTTCAGACAAAACAGTGAAAAAAACAACGGTTAAGATTTAAATACAATACTTAATTACAAAGCAATTGATAATTAAAAGGGAAATACTCACATTTTAAAATCACAAAATAAGAAAACATTTAAAAATAAACATAAACATAAATACCTCACTACTCTAAATATATGTCATATATATAGAGGAAGAAACTAGTAATAAACATATATGATAAAGGTTCATTTTTATAAAATTAATATGTATTGTTTCCAATAATTAAATAAATATTATAAATATTAATTAAAAGTGTACTTTCCTATATATATATATACTTATGTATATTATTCTACCTATTTAGTGCTAGCAATTTCAAAATACATTTAATAGACAATGTTTCATTTAAGCCTGGAAAAGAATGTGCATTAGTTAATATTTGCCATTTTAGTTCATCTAACTCAAGTTTCTATTTAAAGTTCTTTGTTGTAAAATAATGAACCTAAATGAATGAGCTGGATACTGTGAGATATGTTTAGCCAAAGCATTATTGGGGTCCATTTTATTGATAATATGTTCATATACTCTGCCTAAACTTTCTCTCTGTTTTTAAACAACTATTTTACTTTCACAATTAAATTTAGAGTTGAGAACATATTTTTATCTCTTATTGTACAAGCTTAAACATCCCTCTAATGTTAAATATTTTTTAAATTAGGACCTCTCTTATAAGTTACTTTTGGTTTATGCCCTAAAATCTTTAATAGATGTTCATTACTTTTAATCAGTGTCCAATTTTTATATAATATATCCTTAATAATTCTATGATCAAGTGAATAAGTATGTAGAAAGCTTGTTTGATAAGAACTATTATTATGACTATCTATAATAACAGATACATTAGTCTCATTATTAGTAGTATCTCTAAGATTAACATCTAACCCTACTTTCTTAGATAATAAAGGTGTAAAATGTCCAGATAGTCTTTTATGTTCAACTTCCAATCTAATACTTGTTATCAAGTGACCAGGATAACCCCTATTCAGAAACATACTTTGCAATAGATTACATTCACATTCGAAATCAAAGTTGTCAGAACCTAACCATTTGTCCTTTAATGACAGCTGATGAATTGGGTGACAACTAGTATAATGCAAAAAACTGTTCGAATAGGTAGGTTTTCTAAATATTTTACTTTTATAGCAATGTTTAACCATATCTTTTACCAGGAAAATATCCAAAAAATTAATAGAATCAACCCCTATATCATAAGTAAATTCTAGAAAAGTAGTAGATTGTGATATAGCTTCTATAAACAATGGAATGCCATTAGGATGCCATTCCATAAACAGAACATATCATCTTGGTATACTCTGAAACAATGGAATCTTAAACAAACAGGTGTGCTCCCAGTGGGCCATAACCATATTGGCAAAACTGCCACCACAGGGAGAATTTGTAAAATTGTTATTGAACGTCATGAAATTATTAGTCAAAATAAGATCCAAAATTCAATCCATTCAATACCCAAGTCATGTGGGATCACCGTGTATAGATCCTTTATATCTATTGTTAAAATGTACTATTTTCATTATATGTTAACTTATTGATACTCTGCAAGAAAGACCACGAATCTTTACAAATTTGAGACTTCGGTGGTAAAAATGGTTTGAGTAGATTATCCACAAATTTAGCACATCCATAAGTTATCGACTCCATCTACAATTATTCTAAATGGTGGTTCTACTAATGATTTGTGGATTTTTGGAGAACCGAAAATTGCAGGAATATGCCATGGATAGATATTCATATTGATTAATGTCAATAGAAGATTCTATAAATAGATCTTCAATGGTTTGTTTTATTTTATTGTATGCACCATTGACTTCATTACGAGAAACATGATTATATGTTTGTGTGTTTAAATGCTTCTCGATTCTCTCATTATAGAACTGTTGATCCATAAAAACAAGGCCCCCGCCCTTGTCGGGTTTCATAACCCTGACGTCACAATTCTTAATTAATGAAATAAGGTCTAGTTCTTCTTCAGTATAATTCCTTCTATGACTGTTTTTATGAAAACTTTGAACATTTCTAAAATCTAACTCACACATTTTTTGAAAAATAAATAAATCAGGATGGAGTGGAGGGTTAAATTGGCTAGATACTTTCAAAATATTCGTAATAGTAGAATTATTACCCATCAAAATGTTCAAATTCAGTTTACATGTAAAAAGCTTTAAATCAATGATGGTATCTGCAATGTCAATTGTTCTAGCCGGAACAAAGGTCAAACCTTTAGATAAAAGGTTGACCATATGCTCATTGACTATTAAAGAAGAATAATTAAAGACCTTAAAATCACCTTCTGTTGAAAAATGTACTTTTAAAGAAGGTGATATGATATCAGTCATTTGGACTATCTCTTCTTCCTGTTGCTGTTGGAACGTGTATTGTTCTTGGGGTGAAAACCCTGATTAGACTGGTTACTCATACTTGCATTGTTCTTATTATTATGATAATTTTTATTATTGTTATTTTGTTGGTTGATGAGCCTTTCACTACGACGTAGTGGTTCTCCTTGGGTCAGCTCATCAGTAGATGGAGACGAAGCATTATTATTATTATTATTAACCAAATGTTGAACATCTGGTTCAATATTAGAACCCTGATTATTATTATCTGTCCTTATAAACGGGGGATCAGGGTAAGCTTCTTTACTGGCGTATGCTGCAATGTCTCTCTGTAGCTTACGCTTCTTAGTGTTCAAAAATTTTTCCATGGCAGTTTCAATACTGCTGTAAATACGGCAGTATTCAAATTTATACCTTAAAAAGTCAATATGACTCTTTATGATTTGGTCTAAGGTCTCCAACTCTCCCTTATACCTTGTGATTTCCAAATCATAAAAATTAATCAATGCCTTTAAAAATTCGACAGCTTGTCTGTCAAAAAGTTCCAGTAATTCAGCATGAAATGTTGATCCAGCCACCAAGCCTGCTGGATATCTCCATTGACGGAGGCCCTTAGGTATAACATTTTTATTGATGCATTCATTAAGGTAGGAAACTTCAAGTTGAAGTTTCCTGCACCTAAACATTTTAGCATCAAACTCTTCAACGACACTCATTAGTGTACTGCTATTTTGGGTATTGGACACTTGGTGGCCCGAATTACTAGAATGAAAGTCAGTAAAAAAAACTCCATTACTGAAAAATGATGTCATCGAAGGAATTTCTGATTCATTATTACCATTTCTTATAATAGAATTGTTACTTGTACACTGTCTGTTATTAAAAGTAGAAGAATTACCTTGCCCCGGTTGGGTTACAGCAGAAGATCTATTGTTTTGAGAGACAACATCAGCAAACGATGCATCCGCATTTAGCGGTGTTAGTCTATTAATACCAACGGTTCCACATGTTAACTGAAGCCCTTCAGCTTGTCCTTGTCCCGGCTGAATAGAACCGGAAGAACCGCTAGATTGGTGCGTTTGACGTGTTAACTGAAGCCCTTCAGCTTGTCCTTGTCCCGGCTGAACAGAACCGGAAGGACCGCTAGTTTGATGCGTTAGAGGAGGGAACGCTGTATCCGAATCAAGCAAACATGCTGGTGAACACATTTCAACTGTTCCACTTGGGCAATTACGCCTTTCAGGATTCTGTTGTACACGAGACTGATAGCCAGAATTAAAATTGCCGGCACTGCACGAAGCTTCAACTTTCTGTGAAAGTGCTTCAACACGACCCAGAAGCACGTTGACAAGAGCAGTGAGGTTACCAATAGCGTCATTCTGTTGATGAACATTACTCGGTTCCAATTCAGGATCCAAATTGTCACTATTTTCAAAAAGTGACTGTGAGTCGGCTCCGTTCCCAGCTGCCATCAAACAAATGCAGAAATATAGAACTGGTGAAAAACACGAACAAGATGGGTCTGGAAGCAATAAGAGCGAACTCAACGTAATAGAACACTGTTTATTGTAAGCGCTTTCGGCTCGGTCACTACCAAGCCTTCTTCAGACAAAACAGTGAAAAAACCAACGGTTAAGATTTAAATACAATACTTAATTACAAAGCAATTGATAATTAAAAGGGAGAGTTGGAGACCTTAGACCAAATCATAAAGAGACATATTGACTTCATAAGGTATAAATTTGAATACTGCCGTATTTACAGCAGTATTGAAACTGCCATGGAAAAATTTTTGAACACTAAGAAGCGTAAGTTACAGAGAGACATTGCAGCATACGCTAGTAAAGAAGCTTATCCTGATCCCTCGTTAATAAGGACAGATAATAATAATCAAGGTTCTAATACAGAACCAGATGTTCAACATTTGGTTAATAATAATAATAATGCTCCATCTACTGATGAGAGAACCACTAAGTGAAAGGCTCATCAACCAACAAAATAACAATAATAATAATTATCATAATAATAAGAACAATGCAAGTATGAGTAACCAGTCTAATCAGGGTTTTCACCCCAAGAACAATACACGTTCCAACAGCAACAGGAAGAAGAGCACCAATTCATCAGAGATAGCCCATATGACTGATATTATATCACCTTTCTTAAAAGTACATTTTTCAACAGAAGGTGATTTTAAGGTCTTTAATTATTCTTCTTTAATAGTCAATGAGCATATGGTCAACCTTTTATCTAAAGGTTTGACCTTTGTTCCGGCTAGAACAATTGACATTGCAGATACCATCATTGATTTAAAGCTTTTCACACGTAAACTTAATTTGAACATTTTGATGGGTAATAATTCTTCTATTACGAATATTTTGAAAATATCTAGTCAATTTAACCCTCCACTCCACCCTGATTTATTTATTTTTGAAAAAATGTGTGAGTTAGATTTTAGAAATGTTCAAAGTTTTCATAAAAACAGTCATAGAAGGAATTATACTGAAGAAGAACTAGACCTTATTTCATTAATTAAGAATTGTGACGTCAGGGTTATGAAACTTTTATGGATCAACAGTTCTATAATGAGAGAATAGAGAAACATTTGAACACACACACATATAGTCAAGTTTCTCGTAATGAAGTCAATGGTGCATACAATAAAATAAAACAAACCATTGAAGATCTATTTATAGAATCTTCTATTGACATTAATCAATATGAATATCTATCCATGGCAGCACCGATTATTCCTGCAATTTTCGGTTCTCCAAAAATCCACAAATCATTAGTAGAACCACCATTTAGAATAATTGTAGATGGCTCGATAACTTATGGATGTGCTAAATTTGTGGATAATCTACTCAAACCATTTTTGACCACCGAGTCTCAAATTTGTAAAGATTCGTGGTCTTTCTTGCAGAGTATAAATAAGTTAACATATAATGAAAATAGTACATTTTTAACAATAGATGTAAAGGATCTATACACGGTGATCCCACATGACTTGGGTATTGAATGGATTTCTGAATTTTTAGTCACTAAGAAGGTTGACCATAATAGTATTTACTTGGTAACTTCCTTGTTGGATCTTATTTTGACTAATAATTTCATGACATTCAATAACAATTTTTACAAAATCAGGTGTTGCCATGGGTTCTCCCTGTGGTGGCAGTTTTGCCAATATGGTTATGGCCCACTGGGAGCACACCTGTTTGTTTAAGATTCCATTGTTTCTTGGTACACTAGGTACCAAGATGATATGTTCTGTTTATCTAATGGCATTCCATTGTTTATAGAAGCTATATCACAATCTACTACTTTTCTAGAATTTACTTATGATATAGGGGTTGATTCTATTAATTTTTTGGATATTTTCCTGGTAAAAGATATGGTTAAACATTGCTATAAAAGTAAAATATTTAGAAAACCTACCTATTCGAACAGTTTTTTGCATTATACTAGTTGTCACCCGATTCATCAGAAGCGAGCTGTCATTAAAGGAAAATGGTTAGGGCAGCCCGTATGATTTCTGACAACTTTGATTTCGAATGTGAATGTAATCTATTGCAAAGTATGTTTCTGAATAGGGGTTATCCTGGTCACTTGATAACAAGTATTAGATTGGAAGTTGAACATAAAAGACTATCTGGACATTTTACACCTTTATTATCTAAGAAAGTAGGGTTAGATGTTAATCTTAGAGATACTACTAATAATGAGACTAAAATATCTGTTATTATAGATAGTCATAATAATAGTTCTTATCAAACAAGCTTTCTACATACTTATTCACTTGATCATGGAATTATTAAGGATATATTATATAAAAATTGGACACTGATTAAAAGTAATGAACATCTATTAAAGATTTTAGGGCATAAACCAAAAGTAACTTATAAGAGAGGTCCTAATTTAAAAAATATTTTTGAAAAAAAGCACATTGTTTGTGTGACACATTCCAACATTAGAGGGATGTTTAAGTGTGGTTGTTGCCATCAGTGTAAACACATGCTTGTGAGTCAAGCTTGTACAATAAGAGATAAAAAATATGTTCTCAACTCTAAATTTAATTGTGAAAGTAAAATAGTTGTTTATGCAGCCTTATGTCAACAATGTAAACAGAGAGAAAGTTTAGGCAGAGAGTATATGAACATATTTACATCAATAAAATGGACCCCAATAATGCTTTGGCTAAACATATCTCACAGTATCCAGCTCATTCATTTAGGTTCATTATTTTACAACAAAGAACTTTAAATATTAGGGGAGGCCCTTGGCAATTGAAACTTGAGTTAGATGAACTAAAATGGCAAATATTAACTAATGCACATTCTTTTCCAGGCTTAAATGAAACATTGTCTATTAAATGTATTTTGAAATTGCTAGCACTAAATAGGTAGAATAATATACATAAGTATATATATAGGAAAGTACACTTTTAATTAATATTTATAATATTTATTTAATTATTGGAAACAATACATATTAATTTTATAAAAATGAACCTTTATCATATATGTTTATTACTAGTTTCTTCCTCTATATATATGACATATATTTAGAGTAGTGAGGTATTTATGTTTATGTTTATTTTTAAATGTTTTCTTATTTTGTGATTTTAAAATGTGAGTATTTCCCTTTTAATTATCAATTGCTTTGTAATTAAGTATTGTATTTAAATCTTAATTTTCACTGTTTTGTCTGAAGAAGGCTTGGTAGTGACCGAAAGCAAAGCTAACAAACAGTGTTCTATTGACCCATCTTGTTCGTAAGATGTGTATAGCACTGTATACACATGCAGTATACAATGGTGATGTTGACTGTTTTGAGTGTTGGGTTTCATGGAAGTTTATTTAGTATATTAGGGTGATGTGTTTACTGCATTAAATCAACTAGAATATAGATTGATTTTGATATACAATACACTGAAAGCAAGGGAAGTTAAATTCAGATATTAATTTTCAGTGTTTGATTTAAATATGTCTTTTGTGATGTAAATTAATTTAGTAATTGGTGTTGTTTAAGTAGTGAGATGGATTAGTGTGATGATATTCATTTTTTTCACACCTTTATTAAATTACCTCTTAAGACAAAGGCACATGTACAAGGTCCGAATGGAGAGATGATAAGTTAGCAAGCAAAGGAGCTTAGCATTGCTAGAAGTGAATTCATCCTCAAGTCTTGGTGAGTACCTTTATGAGGTGGATCCTGTTTTTCACAAAATCTCACCAAGACGACACTGATGTATAAACTGTATTTTATATAGCATATATCATGGAGAGAAGTAAGTTAAACAATAAAAAAGATAGGGTGCACTAGACCTAGGATAAAAAAGTGCTGAATCCTGATAGGCACACTGGTGCCAGGACAGGAAAAAAATGACAATGTAGAATCCTCAAGACACAGAAATATTCCTGCAATGGGGCTAGCTTTTTCCCTGTTGTAGAAAGAAGTAGCAGTCCACAAAAATCACAAAAGCTGATAGGCCAAAAAAGAGCCATAAAGACAATAGAGTAGACTATTGAGGATAAGAAAGAAATTATGTATTGTTACTATTATGCAAGAAGCCCAGAAATCCCAAATAGAAGATATACAAAAAGATTAAGAGAGAAATTAGAGGAAAGAAAAATACTTCCACAAGAAAAACTGTCAGAAGCTTCAAATAAAAATGTGTGTTCATTAATACAACATATTTATGAAAAACATTATATAGACCAAGAAACCTTGGATGTTTGGAAAAAGAGGCAACTGAGGAAGTGCAAAGATATAAAGAATAAAATCTAGAGACTTTTGAAGGTAGAAAAAAGAAGTGTGGACATGGGAAAGAGAGAGATCTGATATGGTGCAATATTTTTGTAAACGAGAAAGCCAAATTAATCAACACACAAAAAGTAGCCCCAAAGATATTTGAAGAGAAATACACAGAAAGGCATCCAGATAAGGAACATTTCACAATAAAAAAGATCACAAGGAGGGAATATGGAACAGAAGATTAGTAAAGGAGAAGTTAAAAAAACAGAAGTTGAAGTTATGGAATACTTGCGAAGTGACGGATTTAGTGTAGAAAATCTAACACAGGTTACACCACAGCATGTTGGAACAAAGAGTCCCCAAAATAAGGAGAAACAGAAGGCGCAGGAGACATCTGAAGAAAAAATATGGTCATGGGAAAGAAAAAGTGATTTAATATGGTGCAATATTTATGCAAAGGATAAAGCAAACCGAATCAGTACAGAAAGAGCAACACCAAAAATACTTGAAGAGAATGCACACAAAGGCATCAGGACACGGAAAATTTTACAATAAAAAATAAGAAAACAAAGAGGAAAAGTAGAAAAGAAGATTAGTAAGGGAAAAGTTAAAGAAATAGAAACTGAGGTTAAGGATTACCTGCAAAGTGAAGGATGTAGTGTAGAAAATCTAACTCAGATAACATCACAGCAGGACAGAGCAATGGTTCCCCAAATTAAGGAGAAACCAGTGGAGTGGGAAACATCTGATTAGTTGCCATATGAAGATACTTTGGAGCCTTCCATAGGAAAGCAGTGCAAATGTTCAGTCTGAGATGCACAGCAAGGGCAGGAACAGGAAACTGTAGCAACTCTGAAGCAGTCAATGTTGTGGAGTGATAGGCCAGTGAGTTCCCATGTGAAAGAGTAATGGATGACACAGGATGAAACTGGGGAGAGTGTAGCACAGAAAAATGCTCTGGAAATTTCTATAGAATGCCCGCAGGAAATGGAGAACACAGAATGAAGCCTCAGTTTAGAAGGAAATGATATAAGAGAAGAGTTGCTTGATTTAATAGAGATAGACAGGAATATTAAGATCAATGAAAAAGATAGACTACAGAAAGTCAATAAAATCCAAAAAGTTAGAAGTTTGATAAAACAAACAAACATAGTTATTAGGACTGTCCATAGAGATTCATGCAATATAACAGAAGTAAATATGATATATTACTGTGCAGCTAAGTTAATAGCAGATAAAGTCTTACCACAAAAACACAGGGTAGTAAGGGAAAGGAAGGGGAGAAATCGAATGCCATCATGGAAGTATCGAATAGAGAAGACTATAAAGCAACTGAGACAAGAAATGTCACTGTTAGAAGAGTATAGACAAGGGAACATATCAACGAAAATACTCAGAAAGATGGGCATGATAAAAGTAATGCGTAGTATCAGAACAGATCAAGATCTATCTTGCCCTGTCTCAAATAATAAACTAAAAATATCAGCATGGACAGAAAAAACTTAAAAAGATACGCAGATAAATTTAAAGGAAAAGTACAAAATAAGCAATTTTTTGATGACCCCAAAAAAGTTTTGTAGAGAATTGGGAAGCAAGCTAAAAGGAATTGAAACACCAAAAAAAAAATATCTATGAAGATCCTGTGGAAGATAATCGAGATGCTAATTGGATAGAACAAATAAAAGAAAGAATAAGGAGTTCAAATGTATAGGATATGAAATGGGATGAAGTAATGGCCAGAGAGATTGAAACAAAGATAAGAAAGATTCTTAACTGCAAAATCCCAGGCCCAGATGCAGTATCTAACTTCTGGCTAAAAGTATTAACATCTTTACATGAAGATTTAACCATGAGTAAGAAAAAAACTATATATTTATCTCTCTCTCTCTATATATATATATATATATATATATATATATATATATATATATATATATATATATGTGTGTGTGTGTGTGTGTGTGTGTGTGTGCACGTGCATACACCTCAAACAGACACCAGCCTAATTAACAACTGGAAAAACAATACTCCTACTTAAGAACGAACTTGTAAGCTATACTAAAAACTGTAGACCAATAACTTGCCTTCTGAAAACGCATAAACTATACACTGGAATTGATGCCAACAGAGTTTATAGTCATTTAGAAGAAAACATAATCATGGCAATAGAACAAAAGGGTAACAAAAGAAAGTCATATGGAACAAAGGATCATTTGTTGTTAAATAAAGTCATAATGGAGAACTGTGAAAAGGGAAAGAATCTAAGTATGGCATGGATTAACTACAAAAAAGCATTTGATAGTATCCCACATTCATGGATATATGACTGCTTAAAAATGTATGAGAGATACCCTACACTGATCAATTACATTACAGCGAGCATGAAATAGTGGCAAACCACTTTGCAGTTAAGCCATGATAAAGGACAGATTATTATTCCAGGAATAAAAATTGAAAAGGGGGATATTCCAGGGTGACTGTCACCACTGCAGTTTTTTCTTGCCCTTAACCCATTAAGCTGCCTACATAACAGATTAGGTCATGGCTACAATTTGGCTCCCAGAAACAACAAAGTGTAAAGACTTATCTTCTTTTTGTAGATGATTTGAAACTGTATATTCATCAGTTGAGGAACTGAAAGCACAACTGTGAATGGCCAAAACCTTTTCACGTGATATAAGAATGTCATTTGGTGTTGATAAATGGGCAAAAGCAACTTTTAAAGCAGGAAAGCTGCAGCACCAAGAAAACAAGTTTGGGTCAGGAATGTGATATAAAAGAACCTGACCTTAGTGTATAAATATTTGCAAACTGATGAAGGATCAACAATAAAACATGAACAAATGTGAATAACACTTAGTAAGGAATATTTTAGAAGACCAAAATTAATACTGATAACAGCGTTGACATCTAGGAACAAAGTCCACACTATAAACCAGATTGCTCTTCCTGTCCTAACTTACAGTTTGGAGTGATTGACTGGCCCCCAAAGGTGTTGGATAGGTTGGACAGGAAATCAAGAAGGATGCTTCATGCTCATGCTCATCAAATGATTTAGAAAAATTGGTGTCTACCAAGACTATATATTCCCTGTTCTTAAGGAGGTATGGGCCTCTTTGAAATTAATTACATGTATAGATCTGTTGACCTCAGAAGACCCAAGCATAGTGAAAGTTTTAAACATGAGGAGAATAAGTTTAAGATGACTTCCCTGCTTAGTTTAGCTCAAGCATATAGGCATCAAGCGGGAATGGAAATTAAACCAGAAGTAGATAAAAGTAAGGCAGCAACTGAATGTGCCAAAAACCAAAAGAAAGAATATAAGATGAAGGCTCAGATAAGAAGACAAGAAATATGGACAACACATAAATATAGTTGCAAGTATAGAAAACTCTTGGAAGAACCTCATGTTGATCAGGATCAAACACATGAATGGTTAAGTAGAGGTGAATTTAAACCAAAAGACAAAAGGTTAATATTGGCAGCCTAAGATAGTGGACTACATACACGCTGGTTTACAAAGTCCAGTAAACATTTGGGAGAAACTGACAAATGCAGGTTTTGGATCAGTTGGACAGGAAAACAAACAAAAAAAAATACTTTATGCTTATCAAATGTTTTATAAAAAGTCAATGTATACCAAGACTATCTATTCCCTGTTCTGAAGGTGGTATGGGCCTCTTCAAAATTGATTACACGTATAGATCTGCATTTGTAGGACTGTATACATATCTGCTGACCTCACAAGAGCTAAACATAGTGAAAGTTTTAAAACATGAGGAGCAGTCTAAGATGACTTCCCTGCTTAGTTTAGCAGAAGCATATCTGTGTCAAGCGTACATTACATACATGTTTTCTTGCTTTTTAACAATTGTCACTCACTACAACACTGCATAAATTGCTCATTTTCTGGCTTCCCTTAAATCTCGTTCCTACTTTTGAACATTATTCTGTATGTGTTGTTTCCACAATATCAATTTATTTTTATGTAATTTACCCCTCCCCTTTTCTAAAGAACCCCAATTCCACTTCTTTTATCTCTTTAACAATATTCAATACTCCAATTACAGTTGGTTTAGATTTTGATTTTGATTTTCTAATAATTGCCTTTTTGGCAGCCAGTAGCATTCAACTTAATAAGGCCTTACTATACCTAAGGAATTCAGATCCAGCTCAAAAGAGTCATTTCCTTACTTACAACCACTTGTTCCCCCAATATTTCTGACAGACTACTCTGTAGGGAAGTTTTAAAATCTGACAACTCATCATACTCCCAGAAAATATGTTCCTAGTTACCTCTCTCTTTCTTATCACACCACCAGTATTTTCTATCTACATGAGGAAAAATTCTTTGAAGTCTGCTTTGGATATAAAATGCCTATGCAACACTTTCAGGCAAAAATCTTAAACCTTTTGGACTTTGTTGCATACTTGCAAACCATACTTATGTTATTCCATTGTTCCTTTGTAAACTGGATTTCCATTCTCCCTTCCCATCTTTTCTGTCCTCCTCTGATTGATTTTTATAGTTATTATGCAATATTTTATATGCTGTATTAATTGTCCCTTTTTATCACTAACTGCTGTTCTAGACTGAATTAAAAACTCTACCAGAGCTCGTCTTTTACTTAGGAGTCCATTATCCCTTTCTCTTTGCATATACTCTGATATCAATCCCTGGTAGTCCACACCTCTGCCTGGCTGCATCCCACTGTGCTACCTTTCCGTCTCTAATTTGCTCCAAGTAGTTTTCTATAGTAAATTGCAGGGCTGAACTGGGAGCTTATTCCAGAACATGGGGGTCCTGTGAGACATATGTTTTATGTATGTCACAAGTGAAACTTAAACCCTTGTATTTAATGGTCCTGATGCTGTTCATTTTGTGGGTGTGCAAAAGGTTAATTAGAGCTTGATCTGATGATATCTTGTATGCCAGGCATAGATCACCTCTCAGTAACCTGTAGGAGACAGTATAGAGAAAGGGCTTTAAGGTGATCCATATTGGACAATGTGTGTATACCCTGTATTCTCCTGGTAAGGAACCTTTGTAGACATTCCAACTGTTGCATATCTCTGATCAGGTACATGCTGAAGGGGGCATTATATTCAATGATGGGTCTGATATGCGCTGAATAAAGTGAGACTATGGTTTCCTTGGCCATAGAATGATTTTCTTACCTTGGCCACATGTTGGTCAAAGCCCAGATTATGTCTACATATGTTCCCAGATCCCTGAGTGTCTTATTGATGAAGTAATTGGGTGACAGTTTTCCCAGAAGGCACTGTAATACATTTCTTGGCATTGAGTTTTAGTTCATAACTTTGGCACCAATCATTTGTTGTTTTAAACTGTCTTGAAATATTTTGTGTCATGGGGCAAATCTAAGACAGCTCCCAGTTTGCAGTCATCTGCGAACTTGGTCAGCCAAAGTTCCTTTCACTCCAAAAAGTAGATGTCAAATAAGAGCAGTCCCAGCATGGATCCCTGAGATACACCAATGGTGACTAGATTCTTAGTGGAGGTGGTATCACCAATCCTGACTTCCTGGGTCCAGTCTGTGAGCTAGCTGGCAATCCAGCAAGTTATGTAGGGGTTTATGCTCAGTTTGGTGAGTTTGTCAACTATACCAAAGTGGGGTATTGTATCAAACACCTTAGCCAGGTCCACCTAGGCAGTATGCACCATTTTTCCCTCACCCATTGCCTTGGTAACCTTCTCAAAGAAATTCACCAGGTTTACTAGGCATGACCTTCCATTGACAAAGCCAGATTATATTGGATTCAATTGGGTCTAATGTCTGAAGGTTGCATATGTCTTTGTCGATCATTGCCATGATAATTCATTCCTTGGTTTTACATATTAGACAAGTCAGACTAATAGGTCCATAGTTTTTGGGGTTGGTTGATGGCCAACCCTTTTAGTCCTCCATTCTCATGTTGCAAAGCCAGTTTTGAGGCTGTAGTTGAAAAGTGACTCCAGTGGTCTTGATAGGTCATGTTTCAAGCTATTTAGGAGGCATGTTGGGATTTTGTCAGGGGCCCACTGAGGCTGTATTTTTTGGCCTTAGTGAGCTGCCAGGACCTGCTCCCTGTTAATAGTTGGGAGGGTTATGCTAGTAGGCATTTCATGGAGGGAGGCAGGAGGGGAGTGGAGGATGAAGTCTGAGCTGAATCTGTCAGCCAGAACTTCACTCTGCTCAGTGAAGGTGGCACCACTGACTATTAGTTCAGGGTGTGTGCTGCCTCTGAGATTTTAGATGTAGCTGTAGCCTTGTGGTTGTATTTAACCTCTGAGGGTATATTGACCTTGTTAGACTTAAATGTCTTCTTTGTTTCCTGTTTAATTTAGAGCTCATGTCATTGTGGGAGTTGCTTTTCCTGATTTTAGCCATGACTTTTTTTCCTTTTGTTATATACTCTATTAAGTTTAGGATTCCACCAGTTTAGTTTGTTTTTAGTTTGTTTTGGACTTGCCTGTAGTAGGTACAACAGCCTATGTACAGCCATGTTATACAGGATTTCTTTAAACAGTTCTGCATAGATTGTTGTGAACTTGGGGTTTGGAGGGGCATTGAATTTTGACAGACTGTTACTTAATAGGATGTAGTTTCCTTTGGAATAGTTCCTTACTGTTAGTGGGTTTGCTGGGGTTATCGAGTTGATTTTTATTTTGAAGGAGACTGCTATGTGGTCTGGCCTCACCAGTGAGGACACAACATGGGGGGGGGGCAGTGCTCTCCTATATTTTTGAGTACCAAGTCTAGTATGTTTGAACCTGTGGTGGGTATACACACTATCAAGTAAAGGGTATTTGTGTTACTAAAATTCAGGAATAGTTGTGCCTGTAAGTATGAGCCAGTGGGTGTTTCCCAGTCTATAGAGGGGGTAGTTAAAATCTCCCATAAATAGGGTATTTGAGTACTTTTTGCAGAGTTAAACCATGGCTCGGTAATGGTGCAGATGTCTGTATTTTGCAAAGTGAGGAGAATGTGTTAGGTTGTAGAATTTCTTGTTTAGGTTCTTAGCTTTGAGCATTAACACCTTTAGGTATCCTTGGGTTTTATTTGCTATGTCGGTAAGTTTGTCAGTTTGGCATTGCTTGAAAAAGGCTCTAAGGGGGTGGATAAAGTTTTATCCAATATTCAGAATCCTAAGGGAGACAGGTGCAGACCATCCTTTGCAAAGCAATGTGGTTTGCTAGCCATTTCCTCCCCCGATAACAAATACTGAATCCTCCTAGAAAGACACCAGAATGTACACCAGTTATTGAAATCAGTCATCTTTTGTTTGTACTGTGGCATCATCCTTGGCAAAGGTATAATGCTGCTCAGTGCAAGGCACATATTTGCCTGAGACACTTATTCAAAGAGATCAACAGTGTCTCTCTTCATATAGTCCAGAGAAGTATGTCTCGGGTCTTTAACCCACGTTGACTTTGATGGAACCATACTGGTACCTGTGGTGAAGTGACTTGAGTGCATGAGCAACTTGGTGGATCCTGGCTCCAGAAAAGCAACAAACTGTTATTTACTCCTTGTTCACTCTGAGTGGGGCATCTTTGTGTCATACAGTGGAGTCCAGTATGAGAAAAATCCTGAGTAAAGTGTTGGCTTGCATTATGGGCTTTGCTCTTGGGGCTCTACTGGGTGCAGGCGTATGTGTGATGTTTGGTATTGCTTCTGGTGAGTGCTTTAGAGATTGCTAAGGATAGGCATTGCCATTTATAGGCTTAGGAGGTCTTTCAGGTTTCGGAAGATTGCTTTTTAGTGCCTCAACATAGGTAGGTCTGTGTATGTGGTGGATGTAGTGTGTGTGTTCTTGACAACATTGTTTGCATGCAAGATGTTTGCCTCTAGTGAAATTGTGTATGTACATCTCTCTCATGGTATGTTTATTTCTTTGAGGGTTAAATAGTTCTCTGTGAACATGAGGCAATTGCTACATTGTCTCAGAATGTCCTTATCTACCAATCTAGCAATGGAGATGTTTGAAAATTGCATGTCCATGTTGTCCAGATCTGCATTTGTGTGGGCTACTGCAGCTTGTGGAGTGGGTTATATGGAGGTTTCCTTGGATGGTCTTTGGGGTTTGGCGTTAGACTAGGTTAGATTGTGCTAAGATTTGATAGTAGCACTGTTTAATGTGCTAAACAATGCGGACTAAGGCAGGTGTACTTAAATGGAATACTGATTTGCTGGTTGGGCACTCAGTATTATAGATATATGGAAAGCAATGGTGGAAAAGTACTCAAATAGGTTACATAACAGGCAATATAAATGAAAGAAGGGATGGAGGGAATTTATAAGTAATTTTATCATAAGAATCAGGAGCCAGAGACACAGCCTTTTAAACCCACAGCAAGAAAAGGATGGGAGGGTTGGGAAGAATTCAAACTGATGATCTAGTCCTGTACTTAGAATTTTAAAAACATTTAGCTTAATGTCTGAATGGGGGGAGGGGTGGAACAGACTCGGAGAACAGGGGAAAACAGTATCAAGATAAAAAAAAAAAAGGCACTGGAATGCAACTTTAAGCAGGTATGTACAGCTAAATAAAGTACTGAAGCACATATCCTGGGCCAGAATTTACAATACTGCCACTACTGCAGTCATACCACAAACTAAGGCACCAGACTATGCAGAAAGGTGCCAGGACTGTAATAAATGACTAAATGAGGTAATTCTACTTTTGGAAATAGAAGTGCAGTATACAAAAAGTATACAAAAAGCTAACATCTTGCAGTAATACACAATCTTCATGCAATTACAAATGAAGTTGCAAGGCTAAGATCCTAGAATAAACCAAACAATTTCAACTGGTAACTCTTTGGGCTTAACTGTGGACAAAAAGCAGATAACTACAATAAAGCTCAGGTCACTGTATGTGCAACTTGAAATATTTCAGCAGAATTTAAATAAAACCTTTTTTTTTCTTCCCTTTTGACAAAAAGCTTGTATCTCAGACTTCTCTGTGTCTTGAACAAAAGACCTTTGGTAGATGTAGTTTTGTGTTAAATATGGTAGACTTGCAGGAGATGGATCCAATGCAGTAAGGCCAATAGTGAAGCTCTACTCCTATGGTTAGAATTTCAGAAACTTTTACCTTAATGTCTGATTATTGGGTGGAGCAGACATGAAGAACAGGGGGAAAACAGTATTAATGTAAATATTAATGTAAGTATTAATGTAAATAGAAAGACACTAGACTGCAACTTTACGCAGGTATATACAACTATAAAATGTACTGAAGCACAAATCCAAGAGCAGAATTCAGATTACTGTCACTACTGCAATCCTAACAGAACTAAGGCACAGACTGCTTGAATGCAACTTTAAGCAGGTATATTCAGCAATAAAAAGTAATGAAGCATGGATCCTGGAGCAGAATTCACAATACTGCCACTACTGCAATCCTTCCATAGACTAGGGCAACAGACTACTGAAATGCAATTTTTAAGCAGGTATAGCTAGCTCACACCTCTCAAAGTCTTGAACAAAATACCATAAATGTGAACATCAAACCTTCCACCTTGAGTCTTCATGGTAAACACCTTAACCATTATGTCATCCCTCCACCCCATTAATATTTCCATTTGTACTTTTTTCTTGGTTTTCACATTCCTCTGCTTTATAAAAAATTTCATAACATTTCTGAAATATCTCACATGCCATCTGTAGGATCTATGGTTATTTTTCTTGTCATAGGCCATCTAAATGTGGAAACAACCCTTCCTGCTCTTTGTTGTCTAAGGCATTGTGCTGAAAGTTTTTTGTGATCTAGAGTTATCAAAAATAGCTGCTTAACACCAAACTTTCTAAACTCATGCATATTATCCAACTACTCTCTCATTTTTCCTTTAACACTCTGCAGTTGCTCATTTTGCTGTTCTGTAAATTTCCCCATATTCTGCAGTACTTGAACCTTTTGTCAGCCCATCTAAATAATTGCTTTTACTTCTTAATCATATTTTCTTTATTATTTATACTGTTTTAAATTCCATTTTAATTTATCCTACTCACTAGCTATCCCTTCTGAAGAAATTCTATCTTGTGTAATAACTCTTGATAATTTTCACTGCCCTTTCATTAAATTCCTCTTTTTAACTGTTAAGTAGGACTGTGCCAGTGTCTCATTTTTACTTCATTATCTTGTATTTTCAACCGGGAAAAGCCGAAAGACAACAACAACAACAACAACCTTGTATTTTCAGTTGAGTTTTTATCAGTGCATGAAATAGTTGTTCGGTGTGTGTTGAAGCTTTCAGTTTAATACACATGCTCCTGTGAAATATTTCAATCAAGTCTAGCCCATTTATTATACCTTGAAGAATAATATGTAAATTATATCTGAGTTCCTACTACTGAACTCATGTCTTCCATACCAAGTAGTTTCTTAATTTTCTTGAGGAATCTACCATATGTTATGATAATTTCCCTTCTAGATACCTTTAATAATCCTTGCTGTTGCAAATCAAGTTAAAGATCCCACCTATAAATAATATTCCCTGCTGAAAGCTGATTATTTTTCCCAAGTTTTCTTAAGCTCCATAGTAGCAAATTTTGGTGGAATATAAATACATGCCAGCATAATCCTGTTCCCTTACCAATAACCCCTTATTACCACAACTCTACAATTGTTGTCTTTCCTTTTCATCTTCTGTCATTATTGGAGGTCTTCTAGCAATCAGTTTTATTGCTTCCCTTTGTCCCAGATATTTTTCTGAATATCCATCCTTAAATAATTTATTTTCAAATTAATTTGCTCATTTCTATCCAGATGTGTCTCCTGCAATATTGCTATTTAAGACTGCTTTTTTTTAAATATGTTTCAGTACTGTTTCCTTTTTGTCTGTACCTGTAAGGCCACTTACATATCAAGATAATATGGACAGAGTAGCCATTATGATAGAAAGCTATTTCCCCAAATAGATTGCTGCACCCACATACATTACTTAATCTATGATTAAGGTTACCATGCTAAAGCACATGCTGTAACCTGTTTTTTCACTGTTTGTTGTGTGTCCTTTTCTTTTCTGGACCTCCTCCCAGATGTCAAGTACAGCTTGCATGCTTTCAGAAAACATTTACATTTAGCCCTAAGAAAAAGTGCACTGGCTAGCATTAAATCAAAGCAAATTGTGCACTGTTCTGTTAAATGCAGTAAAGTATTAAAGCTTCTGGGCAGGCTAGTTATATCTTATTCACTTCCCCCAATTTCAGACTTTAAGATTAACTGAACTGCTTGCCACTGTACCTTTACATTTTGCATTTTTCTCAGCAAAGAATACTTAGAACCCTCAGCACTCAAGATTATTCTAGTCAATTCTAGTGCTTTTTTTCTGCCTCTCAGGCATTTTCCTTTGAAACACTGGAAGAGATTTAACCAGCAAGGTCTCTCTACGAACACTGTAAGAAGAAAGAGAAGAACAGTCCCTTTCTGCTAGCTGTTTCACTCTTTGAAGGATGAACTTCTTCATTAACCTGATCTGCACTAAGGTGTCATTGATTCTCCAGAAAAAAAAATATTTAGAATACATCAGCTTCAATCTCACAACTGCATTTCAGCATTCCCTGATTACTGGGATAAACTTGTTTCACTTCTGCCTGGTGCACAATGAACAATCATTTACCACAAATATTCTGTTGTCTCCAACTTGTAGTACTTTTCCTTTCTGGCACAATTTTGTCAGGCTCAACTCTTTTTGCTAGTATAGGGTCTTAGGTTGATAGGTTCATACTAGGCTATCAGACTCCAGACTATTAAAAGTCTAGCTAATAATCGGAGGTCAAAATCAAACTCTGTACTGTGGGGTAAAGACCTTGACTGATATGCCAATCCCACCCCCGTACATTAACATACTTCTCGCATTGGCTGGGTAGTGAACCCAGATCATCTACTTGGAAGGCAGCTATGCTAATCAGTTTTCCGCCAATGCTACATCTGGTTGCATTCGTACTAATACATGTCTTGGCTGCTATTTTGTGGCCAGGTTTGTAGCATAAACACAGTGTTCCCTCTTAATTGACAAATCTTGCTGTGGAACATTAGTCCAGTTGCTTATCTGTCCTTTCATAAATGTAATACTGTCTGCTCTTCCAGATTCTCTGGTACAGCACAGAATGTCAAGTTTTCTCTGTGTGCTATACTTGCTATACTATTTTTGAAACTTGAGATGCCGTATGATCAGCCAGCCTTTTCTTCATTTCAACTTTTTTGTGGTTTTATCGAGGTCATCTGAATTGCTAATTAAACTTTTTATTTTTCCCAGACTTTTATAATTTGAGTTGATATATTCCTTCAGTGATTCGTTTATTTTAAACTTCTCTGAGTAGATTTGATTTATTTTTTCCTCTAAATCACTGGAAGTCATCTTATATACCAAAGCTGAATCTTAAACTGCTTTTTGCTGAACAACTGCAGGATTATCCCTAGTAAGAGTTTTCTCTTCTCTTTTTCTGGTTTAGTTCGTTTCAGGTTCTCCAAATTTCTTCTTTGCTGACATCAGACAGTATAACTTATGGCCAGTGACTGAATTTTACCCAAACAGACAGTTGCCCTTTTTTTTAGACAGTCTCTGTTTTCACACAGAGAGAGGTCAAAGCAGCCTGTTGATCAGTGTATCAATGTGCAGCCACTGTGAAAGTCCTCATGGCACTGGAAGGCATTTAAATGTTGATTTTATGAGTACACTGTTTTACTCATTGAAGTTTGAAAACCAAGGTACTAAAGTAATGCATTTATTTTTTTCATGTCAGCATTTGCTTTTTGAATAGTATCAAGTAGAAGTGTGCTTTATAATCCTTTTTTTATTTTTAAAGTACTCTCAGTTTACATTGAGCCAGTATAGTAATCTCCGTATATTTTTTCTGTTTTTGAAAACAAGGGACAGAAAGATACTTCATACTCTGTATGTCCACAGGCAGCTCAGATACTACCTAGACAAAACTCAGTCTTTCAGGAAAGATGATCAGCTGTTTGTCTCCTATGAAGGTAAGATGAAAGGACAACCAGTGTTAAAGCAGATGATTTCTTGATGGTTGTCTCATGCCATTTCTTTTTGCTACTATCACTATAACAAACCACTTCGAGCAAGGTTAGGTCCCATTCTACTAGGTATTTGGCTTCTTTGGTGGCTGTTTGGAAGGGGTAGCATCTAGAGGTACTCTGTAAGCAGCTACATTGTCTTCTTTATATTCTCTCACAAAGCATTACAAACTGGATTCATTTTCCAGGTCAAGAACAGGCTTTTCTAAGGCCATTCTCCAGGAGCCCCCCTCCTCTTTTGTTTCTAAGCTATGGTAATCTACCCAAATAGCTTAGGCTACTGCAACAGTGATCTAATGTTGAAAATAGTACATTTGTGTAAAAAATAAACTTACTGTAACAGTAGATGTTCTATAGATCACTGCTGCAGTAGCTGTCCTTTCACTCCAGCCTTCCTTCTGTAGTTGTCATTTTGTATTGCCATGGTGTGGTTGTATATACTCTTGTATATATGGTTATTCTTGTTTATGCTTCATATTTTTTTTTCCTTTAGGGCTATTGCTTCCCTTCTTGGAACAAGAAAGCTATGAAGCTTAAGACACTAACTGACTTTTATATGGGGCTCTGTTTCAGCTTTTGGGAGATAGAGCATGTGGGAGGTGCCCTTAAGATTTGAAAGGTTGGTCTGTTGGTCATAACCTTGGCAGGATATATTCTGAACAGATTAGGTACTGCAACAGTGATCTATTAGAACACTTATGGTTATAGTAAGTTTACTTGCACAACTGCACTTTCCTTTAAAAACTACATAAGTTTTTTAGAGATTGGCTTAGGTATAGCCTACCATCTTATGGAGAGACAAAGACAGCTGAACACCCATATACCAAAAGGAATCACTCTCCCAAAGTTCAGGGACTTTTCCTCTGAGATCCTGGGAGGGAAGAAAAGTAAGTGAAGTAATATGTCTTTTTAGTTTGGTTAACTGCATTCCCAGAGAGATGGAGCCAGATTTAGCAAACATGCTAAATTTCTTTGGGGAGGTCTGAAAGACAAAGGATTATCAGAAAAATATCATACATTAAAGCCTGTTTTTCAGACCAGTACCCAACTTAACTGTAGTTTTTAAGAATGTAGGTCAGTGACTGCAAATACAGTTTGAAAAGTAGTGCAGTAAGCATATACCTACCTGCTTCCTGTTGTTAAGCTACCCTGGTGAAACAAGTTGGGATATCTTAACTCATGCAACTGAAAAAATATTCTCATAAAGATTTATCAAAGCAGCTTATAACTAAAAAAAACATTGCAGCAGGTGTTTCTACTAATGCTGTACCCTAGCAAATGTGTTATTGACTGTAGAATTAGGATTATCAAGGGAAAGAGACTTGTGTGACGGTTGGATGCCTAACCAGTCTGAGACTAACTTTTTTATTTTGTTGGAAACTGTTTAAAATTGAAATATTTATTTTTCAAAGGCTTAGAAAGAGACAGGTACCATATTTTTTTGCCTAGAAATGGTAAAAATGTAGAAGACGAATATAGGAAAGCCGTTATAAGTATAGGAATTATTCATAACAAGGAACAAGGAAGGGCAGTATGCTGAGTAAATATCTTCTAATGAAACTGGTAGATACTCAGCTGTAGAACACTTAATTGTGATTGGAGAATAAGGAGTGTGATGTCCTTCCTCTGGGTCAGTAATCAAGGAGCCTTAATCCTCACCACTGACACTTGTGGGGACATTGGGGAACATTCACTTTGAGAGAAAATTAGACACATACAGTATTTTCAGATGCACCTGTCTTCACAGAGCACAGTTTCCCTTAAGAGCACACAAGAATCCACACTCCAGTCCTGGGGCTGGACTTCCTCTCCAGGCCCTGAGTAAGACTCTACACTAACCACTTCAGAGTCAAGTCCTCAGACCAATCCAAGTCCTCCACCACCCTCTATGTGAAATCAGTGCTCTGTGTTCCTGTCCATGTTGTTGACACACACACACACACACACACACACACTGTCTTTGAGATTTGATTTTCACACACACACACACACACACACACACACACACACACACACACACACACACACACCTGGGAAAGGCTGGCACAGCTTATCTGTTCTGCCACCTCCACCCAGAATATAAGGTAGATACACTGCCACCAGAACACCCACAAAGCCTGCTACTATAAGGCTCTTACCGAGGTACACAATTACACTTAGTAAAATGATATTTATACAAATGGTAGTCTTTCCAAACAGCAAGACTTTCAAGAATGTGAAGCCACAGTGCCGCTAAATAAATACAAGTGCTCTCAAAGGTTAAAATATTTTCTAAAAGACCAGCCGCAATGAAAAGTTTAGATATATTTAATAAAAAAATAAATATGACAATACTGAATATCTATTCACGATAAACGCCAGAGTTTCAATCACAGGAAATATAAAAAACAACACAGATGGAAAGACACAGACACAGAAAAAAACATTTAACTAAGCTCACTATATTTTCCTGACTGACTAAAGAATTACTGTTCCCTACTTACTGGCTAGAGCAAGGCAAGATGAAGTGGATGAGTGTCTTGTGTCATCTCCAATAACAGAGTGCTGATTGCCCCTATCACATTTCTTACTAGTATCTAAATACAATTTCAGTGCTGGCTACAGGATGACATCACATCTGGTTTCCACACTACCCCCTCACTAGATACTGAGACAGGATTTGGCACTAATGTGTCACAATACATACATAGAACTTTATTTAGCTAAAAGCTAAATACAGCATCTGGAAGCTATAAAACAATGTCAACACTTCTACCCTTCCTGCAGAAAGGCTTTTCATAGACATTGTGTCTCTGGCTGCATTCAGACCTGCGAGATAGAATCTTTATGGCCTAAACCAAGTTGTTCAATTTCAGGGTATTTTTCTTAAGGTTAACTGGGCTGAGCTTATCACCTTCCCTTCTAGTATCCTCTGTTAAAATATATAATTTCAGGAGTTACAACAATACAGCTTGACACACATGTATATTTCTTTTCTGTCCAGCAGGACTCACTGTTGATACATTTTCAACAGAAGCAGCTTTACAAATAAATTTTTAACACAAGCATCTGTACAAATCAGTTGGATATTCAAATGACATATAATTCTTTATAAAACTCCAGCTACCTATGCTGGCATATGTTACACATATACTGCCCTACTCTCACTCGCACAGCTGGCACTATCTCACCTCATCACGTCTCCCCCCTTTGAAGACTCAAGCTAGTTTCTGAAGTGAACCTGGAGAAACATTGCTTGAGAGGAATGAGCTTGCTTGGGAATACATTAACCCATACTCTGTCTTGAGAGCCCATCTGCATTGACATTGCTGACCCCTTCCACTAAGGTGTCTGTCCGAGCCTTACTGAGGAGATCAGTCACTAGATCCCTCTCAAACGCCTCTTGCCACCCACGGCAAATACTCAGCAAAAGGGCCTCATGGTAAGGCTTCATCATGTTAACATGGTACAGTTTGTGCCCCTGCCTCCTGCCTAGTAGTTCTACCATGTAGTTAACCTCACTGACCTTTCTTTGCACTTTGAAGGGTCCTTCCCAAGCTGCCTGCAGCTTATTGTGTCTGACAAGAATGAGCAGCATGTCCCATAGTATACTCTCGTGCTCGAGCATTCTTGTCATGCCAGACCTTTATGAGCTGCTGGGCTCCTGCCAGGTTCTCCTGCACCAAGCCCATGAGCTCTGTAAGCCTTCTCCTGAGATTTAGGACATATGCCACAACAGACTCCTCGTGGAATTATCACTTATGCTCCCCGTCATCATGAATCATATCCAAGGGCCTCCTCACCATATGCCCATACAGCAACTCAAAGGGTGAAAAAATGTGGATTTCTGGGGTACCTCTCTGTATTCAAACAGCAGATGGGGCATATATTTGTTCCACTCTCTCTCAAACTGGTCTGCAAATGCTCTTAGCATGGTCTTCAGTGTAGAGTTTAACCTCTCCACAAGACCATTAGTCTGGGTATGGAAGGGGTACTTTTTAAGTGCTTCACCCCACAGTGCTCCCATAGACAAGCCAGCAGGTCTGACAGGAAGTTGGCACCTCTGTCAGTCAGTATTTCTCTCGGGGAAACCTGCCCTGCTGAAAATATCTAACAAAGCATTTGCCACCTTCTCTGCGTCGATGGAGGAGAGAGCCACTGCCTCAGGGTATCTAGTAGCATAATGTAGTACCACTAGGATATATTTCTTCCCTTTGGAACTTGGGGTACTCAGAGGTCCCACAATATCCATAGCTACCTTCTGAAATGGCTCCTCAGTCACAGGCAAAGGCTTCAAAGGAGCTTTGACCTTGTCTCTTGCCTTGCCTACTTTCTGACAATGCTCACTGGTTCTGCAGTACCTTGTTACATCCCTTGCATTCCCAGGCCAATAAATGTTCTGTGTAATATGTCTCTTGGTATGCTTTATGCCCATATGACCTGCAAAAGGGATGTCATGGGGTATGGCCAAAAGTGCCAGATGGTAGGCTCCTGGGCACTACCAACTGCTGTATTACCTCTAGCCCTCCCTCTGGGGTCCACTCTGTATACAATAACACTTTGTTCCAGTATACAGATCTCCTTTTCCTTGAGAATCAGGTGCCTTCGTAGTTACCTCTCTCAAGGTTCGTATTGTAGGGTCTGAGAGCTGAGCCTGTCCCAATTCTACAATTGCAACCCTTCTCAGCTCCCCTTCGGGAGGAAGTATGCTATCTTCTGACAGAGATGCCTCACTGTCAACCTGGGTACTACCACTCACCTCCGTCCTTGCAATCTGTCCAAGGGAACATCAGTACCTATCAGCCACTGTGGCTTACCTTCAGGCTCACTGCTACAGGATATCTCCCCCCTGAAATAACCACATCATCAGTCCCTCCTTCAAGTGTGGTGTCTGTCTGGGTCTCCCCCAGGCTACCAGGCTACATACCTGTTTGCATGCCTGACTGCTTGTAGCTGCAAGCACACAAGGTACTACATTACTAAAATCATTTCCTGTCAAGACATCTGCAGGGATATCCTCAAACAAACCTACTTGCTTGCTTTCTTTTCCACCCTCCCAGTCAAGGTGAACCCTGTCCGAAGGTATTTGAAATGGGGTCCCTCCTAAAGCTCTGACTGGAATGGACTGCCCAAGCAAGTACTGCTCCTCTTTAACAACTGCAGGCTTCACAATGGTTATGTCAGAAGCTGTCTCTGTCTTAGCAGTGGCCTGTTTACCATTCACAAAGATAGGATACACAGTCTGGTGATAATTTGGTAACCCTTTTGTCTCCATACAGCTTAACACTGGCATACTGTTATTCCCACTTACTGACTCAGTCACCTTTTGTTTCCCACTTTGCTCAGTGGACATTTGTATGCTACATGGCCCTTCTGGTTACATTTAAAACATCTAAACCTTGATCCTGGCCATATAACTGAAATAGTGGCTTCTCCTGTTACTGGTGAACTCTATTGGTTTAGTTTAGGTTGCCCACCATGGGTACCCTTATATCCATGTGCAGCACTGTGTATCCTCTTCTTGTGCAGTGGTGCCTTGCTTGCTAAGTAGAGATCCTCTTTTCTCCCCAGCTCATCTGCAGAGTTATACTCCTAGTCCGCCAACCAAGTTCTCATGTCCTCAGGAAAAGTGCTGAGGGCTTGTTCCATCACCAAAAGGTCTGACAGCATTTCAGATGTGGTAACCTAACCCTCAGTCACGTACCTATGAAAATAAGTGCTTAGCTCAGCAATATAATCACATACACTTTCATCTGTCTTATGTCTTTGCTCATGAAACTTTTTTCTGTAAGCTTCAGATGTTAACTTAAAACATTCCAATAAACATTGTTTAACCTTGTCAGAATTTAAACAGTCAGTATCAGACAATTTAGAAACAGCAGTTACAGCTTTACCATGGAGTAAGGGGATCAGGAACAGTACCCAGAGCCCTTGGTCAGCATCATATTGCCTACACACTCTTTCAAATATATGAATAAAACTATCAAAATGATGACCTGTGGAAAAAATTTACTAATCTTTGTTGGTTCTGGGATTCGGTTATTCCCTTCCCCATTACCTCCATGCTCCCTTTGAAAAGTCAGCATGTCCATCTCATGTTGACTCTGCTTCTCATTTTCTCTGACTTCCAAACACCTCAGTCTGTCATTTTCTTTGGCCTCCAAATGCTGCAGTCTCTTGTTTTCTTTGGCCTCCAAATGCTGCAGTCACTCATTTTCTTCGGCCTGCTAATGCCGCAATCTCTCTGCTAATTCTGTTTCCATATGCTTTGCCTCCATTTCAAGTCTCTTTAATTCCAGATGAATTTTAAGTCCTCTGAGAAAAGGTGAACTGTCCTGTTTCTGAGGGCTGTACATCCCTATCATCAGATTGGTTGTCTTACTGGTTGCTGGTCCGTGCTACAGCTTCGATTAAGGGTGAAATAATTTCCTCTTTAGTCAATTTGGCATGCACCAGTCCTTTGGATTTGCACACTATAGCCAACTGGTTCACTGTCAGTTTGCCATAATCCTCTGCTGACATCTTTGCCTGCTTTCCCTGACTAAACTAAGCTAAAAATAAATAAATAAATAAACAAAACTGTTGTGAAAATTTAAACTTTGTATGTTTACCTTGTGGCTGCTGAGAGTACACACGTCTTTAGTGACTACTACTTACAGGCTAGAGAAGTTCAATTAGTATCCATATTGCTGCCCCCCAATATGTGACATCTCTCCTCCGGGCCAGTGGTTAAGGAGCCTCAATCCACACCACTGACACTGGTAAAAATGTCCACTTTGAGAGAAAAATAGACATACAGTATTTTCAGATGCAGCTGTCTGCACTGAACACAATTTCCCTTAACAGCACAAAGGGAATGCACACTCCAGTCCAGGGGTTGGACTTCCTCTCCAGGCACCAAATAAGACTCAACACTGACCACCTCAGAGTTGAGTCCTCAGCCGGGTATTCCTAGCCAAGTCCTCCACCACTCTCTGTGTGAAATCAGTGCTCTATGTCCCTATACCATGTAGCTTACACAGACACACACATAGTCTTTGAGATTTGATTTTCACACACACACACACACACACACACACACACACACACACACACACACACACACACACACACACACACACACACACACCTGGGAAAGGCTGGCACAGCTTATCCGCTTTGTCATCTCCACCCAGACTGTAAGGTAGATACATTGCCACCAGAACAACCAGAAAGACAGATACTCTAAGGCTCTTACCAGGTTACCCAATTACTCTTAGTAACATTAAGACTTGTACAAATGATAGTGTGTCCAAGCAGCAAGATTTTCAGGGCCATGAAGCCAATGTCACTAAATGAATGTGAGTGCTCTCAAAGGTTAAAATATTTTCTAAAGACTAGCCACAATGAAAGATTTAGATGTATTTAATTAAAAAATAAATAAATATGACAATAGTTAATATCTATTCACAATAAACACCAGCGTTTCAATCGCAGGAAATATAAAACAACAACACAGATGGAAAGACTTACACAGATACAGAAAAGCAATATTTAACTCATCTCACTATACTTTCCTAACCAACTGAAGAAGTACCATTCCCTACTTACTGTCTGGAGCAAGGCAAGATGAAGTGGATGAGTGTCTTGTGTCAGTTCCAGTAACATTGCTGAGTGCCACCATCACATATCTCACTAGTATCTAAATACAATTTCAGTGCTGGCTACAGGATGACATCACATCTGGTTATCTGACTCTGGTCCCCACACTACTCTACCCCACTAGATACTGAGGCAGGATTTGTCACAGATATGTTACAATACACACATAGAACTTTATGTAATGGCTTAATACAGCAGCTGGAATCTATAAAACAATTCCAACACTTTTACCCTTCTTGCAGAAAGGCTTTTCATAGACATTGTGTCTCTGGCTGCATTCTGACCTGTGAGAATCTTTATTGCCTAAACCAAGTCATTTAATTTCAGGCTATTATTCTTAAGGTTAGCTGAGCTGAGTTTAACCCCTTCCCTTCCAGTATCCCCTGTTAAAATATATACATTTCAGGAGTTACAGCAATACAGCCTAACATGCATGTATATTTCTTTTCTGTCCAGCAGGACCCACTGTTGATACATTTTTTAACACAGGCAGCTTTAAAAATACATTTTAACACAAACATCTGTACAAATCAGGTTAATATTAAAATGACATATAATTCTTTAGAAAACCCCAGCTAGCTTTGCTGGCATATGTTACACATGCACTACCCTACTCTGGCACTATTGCACATCATCACAAGGAGTGTTGGGACAAACTGGTATGGAAATTTAAAAATAAAATACAGAAAGTAATGAGCAACTTGATAGTTATATAGCAGAAGCTAATGTGTATAAAACTGAGTTGATATATGCCACTGAATCACAACAAAAACATGTATGTTGTTACTGAGTTGAAGAACTTGAGAGATGCCAGTGAAAACAGTAGGTAACAGACAAATATTTTTATTGAGGTACCTGACAAAGAAGATCAAGATTGTGTGTGACCTGTGTTCATGATAAAGTGGCTAGCTGGATGAATTTACGTAGCATACTTGTACAAGCTGTGGCGACACATAGACTTTCTTCCCTGATACAATGAGAATAATGAGACAAGGCAGATATGGTGATATATGAAATTGTAAAGGATCAGATTTGTCTTTGCTTTGGTATTTTTAGGAAAATAAAATTGATAGTAAACAGGTGACAGTGACTGTAATTTATATGAAAGCTGATAAAGGGCAGATCTGAAGTAGTTAACTTAATTTGATCAGCAACCTGTGGGTATCGGATCCAACCTGTTAATTCAGCTAAGAAGGTTGCAGTTTCAGGTGTTCACCCATCAGTGATTAGAGTGCCCTTTCCTATTGGATTTAACAGATTTAGAAGATGCATTATAGTGTATTCTTTTGTATGATCTTAAGGAATCAGAGAGATTAGAAGAGACTAGAAATTAAAGAAGAAGAGATGGAAGTGTTGGTGTATAATGAATGATCAAAACATTTTGTTTTGACTAAACTGAAAGTGTTCTGGAGATTTGTTCAGAATAAGAAATTGGCAAAGTTCACAGCACAAATGATGCAGAGACAGAAAGCTGCATATATTGTATCAAAACGATCCATGTGAAATACAGATGGATATTAACTATTGTTTGTCTAATTGCACTTCAGTAACTGTGCCTTTTGTTCAGTTAAATAACTTTTCATCTTTTAGCATGTTGTTTCAAATACTGTGATGTTTTTCAACTCTGTGGAACAATGGGATAAAACCCTGACTGTAAACCAAATGACCCGGGATCGATTAGCAGCTCAGGAAGGAGAAAAGGCTTGGGGGTGAGGGAGATGCATGACTTAATCATCTTGCTTCCTAGGAGGAAGGGTTGTAGTGACCCTTCACGTTACGGTGACCTGGCCACACAGGCAGAGGTGTATGCTGCTTGCTCCCCTGCAAACAGGCCCTGGAGGGAGAAACATGGCTGGGTGTGTCAAAGCCAGTGTGGTAGCCCTTCTGGAAGCATGGGCATAGGAAGTTCTTCTACCATTATGCAAAGGCCATGTCACTACCAAGGGGTGGGGTTAGACTGCATCCAGAAATGCCCTAATGGCAGCTAGGATGACTGCATCATGATTGTTCCACACCTCAGAGGGCTTGAATGGGCTCAGAACAGCTCTCATCCCTTGAGGAACAAATATACTAATATATAATTTGGTTCTGATGGCTGGCCAGCAATAGAGTGCAAAAAAGAACAATTAAGGAAAAAATATTGATATGCTAATGTAGAACTGGAAAATGAATACATTGAGAGCAATTGTGTGGAGAGGAGGAGGAGTCCTCACTCACTTACCAATAATGCTTAGTAAATTGGTGTTTTTAATAAAGGGTTTAAGTAAATTGATCTTATGGGATTGTAATGAAGAGCTTCTTGTTTATGATAGTAGGCTATTGTGCTGTGAGGAGACTCAGTGAGGGAGACTATATAAGTATATTAACAGGTCTATTTAAAGAATGTGTAAAGGCATATAAATTATGCCTAAAAGAACAAGAAAGTACAAATGCTTACTACAAATATCATTTTAGGAGGTTAAGTAGTAAGAAGTTTAATAAACATGGTTCAGAAAAGGTGAGCATGAGCCCTTGGAGTTTGAACTAATAACGTGAAGAATAAATTATTATGGATAGGCAAGAAATGAAGATAAGAAACAATGCCCCTTTGGTTTGTTGTACAAAATTGTTTTATTTAGTGAGTTTTGGGATGGAAGGTGAGTAGATCTGTGCTTTGCTGATAAAATAGAAATTAATGTGTTTGTGTAGGTGGAAGCTGCTTAGATTGATGAAAACATGATGTATTGTTATAGTGTTGTGAAACTATTTCAAGTACTTTGAAGGTTTGATCAAGGTGACCATTTGTACTGGGTAAGTAGATTTATGAGGCACTTAACAAATTTTGTTTCTGTTAGATTTGATGACTATACCAAACGTATATTTTGTGCAAAATTAAATTATTCTATTGTAGATGTAGACTGGATTAATTTCATGTAAAAGTATGATGGTTATTCACTTGAATGTTTTGTAAATAGTTTGTTATGCTTGTTAATTTTTTTTAATTTGTCTTGGCTTAGACAATACCTAATGGAGAAGATGAATTTGAAAAGGAAAGGAAAATTCAAAATGTGATACAGGGAGTGATTATTAAGATGATGAACCTAGTTTACAATTTTATATAAGAAGTGGTAGAGGTGAAATAATGTATCACAGATTAGAGAAGAGTTTTATAACAAGGAATGTTAATGGAGTAACTAATCCAGTTAGGAATAGTGCTTACTTGTCTTAAAGTATGACAACTCTGAATAGATGCATTGCAAAAAACATATATAGATTACAAGTAGCATAACACTTCAATAAGAGGGCATTGGTTATGGGAAGTGCAATCTTCATTTGCTGGACAAGGAAAGAAAGAAAGAGTGGTTTTGTTGATTTCAAGAGCTTGCATATTGCAGGTAGGTGATATTTTGCCCGAGGTAAATGGATGTTTTGTGGGGGTTTAAGGGTTATTAGTTGCAACATATATTTAAGTATACTTAACGCCAGGGATGGTCCAGACAACATTTAATGAAATGATGAAGCAAATTATATATTTTTATGAGGATGTTGGAGTTTATAATAAGTGTTGAAGTTAGAGGAGGACTGATGGTCTTTCACATACCACACACCAGGAGATGTGTGGTTATCATTACTTATGTGAAAGTAAGGTTTCTAACCTCTGTTTCAGACACTAACGTAAAATCAGTACAATATGTCTGCTATTTTATAAATTTAAATCAAGGACATTATAAATAAAATTTGTATTACTACAAAACATTTACCTTGTTAAAAGTGATTGCATGTGTTAACGGGATCAGAAAATGTTCTTCTGGAATGCAGTTTGTTTGCATTGATTATTTTTACTTTTTAGAAAGGCATTAGAGACTCCTTATATATATTTTTTGAAGAAAGAGGCATTACTTGCAAAGAATTAGGTAAAAAGTTGGGTAAATAAGTTAGGACATAACCAATGTTTGGCTACAAATTGGACCAGTTTAAACTTCCCGGATTATGTCAAGATCTAGAACAGATTTGCAGACTAAGTAGGAAAAACTGATAGATTTATATAATAGTATAAATGACACAGAACTGTTAAGGAAGATATGGAGAATGTTAGTACAGAAAAGGAGGAGATAAAAGATACAAGAATATCAGTTTTTAAGCTAATTGAAATATATGTATTTGTTATTGGTTGTAGATTGGGGCAATAAAAAGCACAGAGAATTGCAGCTAATTTGAAAAAAAGGAGGAGGAATTATATTATAGTTGGGATCCAGTGATGACAGCTGAATATATTTGACACTGCTATGATCAGTTATATAAGGCTCAAACACAGTGGCAAGATGGAGAGAATCAGAGAACCATGCATTTGATAGCTTTGGTGTTATCCCAGCTAGCAATAAGTGAGGCAGAAGCTATGACTGTTATATTTACTGAGGAGGGGTTATTAGAAATGTTGAAGGGGAAGACTAGAGGAAACACGACATGTAGTGATTGCCAGTTGTATTATGCCTAATTGTTAATGATTGCTAACGCAAACAATAATGCCTGGCAGGGTGTGTGTTGTGTAAATAACACCTGCCCAGGGATGTGGCATCGGGGAGGCCTCTACACCCCTAAAAGGGCATTATTTACACAATAGCATACACTGTAGAGGGCATTATTGTGCTTAGAGAATGGGCTATCATTTAAATTGTTTTGTATTTGTTTTTGTTTGCCTACTGTTTCATAGTTGTTGTAGCATATGCTTGCAAATCATTGTGGGGTTGAAGTCATTGAATAATAAGTTACTGTTGAGTTTCAGACTGTATCTTCACTCTCAACTAATCAGGGACAAATCTCAACAGAATCAGGGATAAATCCAGAAGTAATCAGGGACACTTAAAATATTAGTACTTTTAACTCGAGACATTGACAAAATAAGAGAATATGAATTAATATAAATTTTCCAAAGTAAAAAAAGTCTATAACTCTATTTGTTGTAATTGTTTATTACCTGTAATTCACCACCTTTTCTCCAAGACACCGTTTTTAGGAGGGATAAAGGGAGGCGGAGCTAAACTTTGAGTCAAAATCTGGGGTGACCTTGAGGTTACAGATATGAACTTCATATCCTGCAGAAAATGCAACTTTCTAATTTTATAAGAGCAATATTTAAATTCTGTCCCTATTTTTTGAGCCTTTGTCCCCCATTATTTTAGGCTTTATCTGTGTTTCTTGAGCAGAGGTTGAGAGGCATACATACTTCTTAATTTTAAATGAGTTGCATCCACTACTTGATTGATCTCTCCCTCTCACACACTCACTTATGCGCATGCGCGTACACACACACAGACACACACACACACACACACACACACACACACACACACACACACACACACACACACACACACACACATTCTATTTTTTGTAATTATCTATTTTGTTTTAATTTTACACTTGCTAAACAGCAAAAGGGCTGCTTAGCAAGTGTAAAATAATGGTGGCCGTTGTCTCCATTACATTTCAAGTTTCATGGCAGCTTAATATGCTGCCATGAAGTGGCAGATTTACTTTTTAGCGGGTAGTAACTGTACATTCACACTATGCTGAAGAACGTTTGTTCTCCGATCGGAATGGTGATGTATAGGTAGCCCATTCTGAAAGCAAGCAATAATGTCCAATAGGGTGTTTTACTGTGTACATAAAGCACACCCAGGGTTGTTCTGAGGCCCAACATGGCAGGCTGAGGGCCTCTACATCCCTAGAAGGGAATGCGTAGTGGTGCAACAAAATAGAATTGAACATAAATTGTAAAAGCATTTTTAAGAAATCTGTCGTGCTTTTGCATTGCTACTGAGTAGATTGTTTAGTAAAAACAATGTTGTGAAGCTGAATTCTTCTTTCTATGAAGTAGGCATAAGAGGCCCTTATCCTGTCTAGTGATGTATTTGAGCTAAGAGGTTGAGAGGTATGCATACTAGTTAACAGCTGCTGCCACTGGTTGATTGTGTTCACTGCTCTCTCTCTCTCTCAAACACATGCACACACCCCAACTTTCATGCACGCAAACATGCATACACTCACATATGCAGACAGAAAAAGAAACATACACATGTTTGTCTTTCTTTTTTTTAATGTTTCTTTTAATTTTACACTTGCTAAACAGCAAAAGTGCAACTTAGTTTAAAATAATGTCTCGATCAGTTTCACCCTCAAAGACATAAACACACACTTTTCTTTTTTTTTTTAAACATTCCCTATTTATCTTAATTTTACACTCACTAAACAGCAAAAGTACTGTTTAGGGAGTGTAATATAATGGCAGCTGTTAGCTTCCTTACTGTCTGAGCTTCATAGCTCCTTAATATGTTGCCATGAAGCAGTGGACTCGTTTTCAACAGGCATTACCTGTATATTAACACCTTGCTGGTGACTCTTTTGTTTTCCAATCAAGGTGCCAATGTACAGGTTGCCTAGTCAAGAAAATTCTTTAATGTGGTGGAAAGGCGGTTCCTGCATCATGGAAAGAAGCAAAAGATATAACAGTTGCATCTTCCTACAATTGATTCTTGATTATAAAGTATGACTGTACATTTTTTATAGTAGTATTGGTGAAAATATTAGAAAAACATGCATCAGTTAATGAATAATGATCAGTGTGGGTTTGTGGGAGAAGGCAAGGTTTTAACAACGTAATGAATTCAGATGTCGAAAATAGAAAAAAAACAACAAAGGAAGTTATTACTGATATTACATTTTGATGAGAAAACCTTTGATTGAGAGTGGTGGTTCTACTTAGAAATTACTTTTAAAAGTTTGTTTTTTCATTCCATTTATTGACGTCATACAAACAACTTATAAAACATCTAGTGTGTGAGTCACGTCTCATGTAACAATGCTTTCATCTTTTGTGTAGTTTAGGGGAAGAAGTCATTGGTGTCCCCACTTCCCAATTTTATTTGCTTTGCATTTAAAACCATTGGCAGCCATGGTAAGAAAACTAGCTGTGAGGAAGCACACAATAAACCAGGAGGAAGCAAATATTTAATTGTTTGCAGGTGAGATATTGATTTATATGTTGAACCTTAAGAAGATGTTGAGGTTTTTCAGATTTTGGATAAACTTGGTAAATTATCGAGGTGCAATATTGGTAAGATGAGATCAAACAACCAACAGTTAGAAACTGCCGGTGGTGAACATGAAACTAATAATATATCAGAGGCAGTAGAAAGACACCTTGATATGTTAAGTTCAAAAGTCCTACTTGGGAACAAAGAAAAAAGCTGCTATAGTAGAGCTTTAACTCTACAATACAATCAAAGTTGTAAAAGACATCTTGCACAAGTACTGATGTATTCTAACAAGTGATGCTAACTTGAAAGACATTGTAGGAGAGAGAGAGAGAGAGAGAGAGAGACCGAAGTTTGTTTACAGGAGAGCTTCCAATATAAAAAAAATTATTGTAGAGTACAAATAGTTTACTTGAAAAAAGGACACAACATGATAAAAAATTGGTGCTTGCAAGCAGTGCAGGCACTTCGAAGAAATAACATTAAACAACATCTTGAAATCTAAAATATATCCATGGGGGGAAATTGCAACAGTTAAGGGTCTTGTCTATTTAGCAGTATGTTCTTACCCTACATTTTATGTAGGAAAAACCTACTGCCAGCTGAAAAGATGGATTTATGAGCACACATATTATTAAGTGCAATATGAACAATGCTTTATACAGGCACTCAGTCAAATGTAAACATTTAAAAAATTTTGGGTTAATAAATTTGGAAAGAATTATAATCAACCCAAGGGGTGGTGATTGTTAAGAGAAAATTGAATTGAGAGAACTCATGTGGCAGTTAAAGTTAGATACTTGCCATCCCCCTGGCTGAATGATTACACTTCCTTATACTTTTATTAAAGGAAAAGTCCAATAAGTTATTATATTCTACATAGGATTATATTTTCATATTTTTACATTTTCATCACATATACATTTTAAACATAAAATACACATATACTTACCTTTTTTATCTTGTTTTCGATTGTTTAAATGTTTAAACAGACTTTTGTAGTCGTATATATTTAAAATTTTATCTGATAATTGTTTTATGGGTAATCAGTTATTGCAAATGAGGCTTGTCTGCTCTATATAAGCAGATGTTTTTACTTGGAGGAAGATTCAGATGAAGTCCTGTTGTTTTATGTGATAGGACAAAAAGCTTTCATTTGCATTCTGTGCTTAAATAAACTTTGAAAAATTTAAAAAGTGTTGCAGACCTTTACTGGTGACCTTCCTGTTGCTGGTTTCGGCTCAGTTGGTGGATTTTGTGTTTATTTATTTTTAGTTTTTTATTTCCACTTGGTGTTTTTAAAGTTTTACTGAGTGGGGTGGTTCTATTTGGAAATGTTTTTTAAAAGTTTGTTTTTTCATTCCATTTATTGACTTCATGCAAACAACTTATAAGGTATCTAGAGTCTAAGTCAAGTCTCATGCAAGAATGCTTGGAATTTTTGTGTTGTTTAGGGGAAGAAAACAAGTGTGTCCCCTCTTCCCACTTTTAGTTGCTTTGCATTTAAAACCATTGGCAGCCATGGTAAAGAAACTAGCTGTGATGAGGCACAAAATAAACCAGAAAGAAACAAATATTTAATTGTTTGCAGGTGAGATATTGATTTATATGTTGAAGCTTGAGAAGATGTTGAGGTGTTTCAGATTTTGGATACATTTGGTAAATTATCAGGGTACAATATTGGTAAGATTAGAACAAGACCAGTGGGAATAAATTATAAGCCCACAGTAGTAGTGAAACAGGCCTATCCATATATTTGGCAAATGAAATATATTAATTATTTGCATGTTTAGTTGTGTAATACTTCAGAACAGTCCATTGGAAACAACGTATGGAGATGAACAGAAAAGTTTACAAGAAGACTTTTGTAGATGAAAATGATTGGGTTGCAAGGTGAACAGATGTTTCAGGCATTGCATTGCTTTGCTATACTTTTATTTTGTGATTTTCTAAGTATCTGTGGCTAATGTTTTAGGATATTTTTTATGTGCCGTAGTAACATAATAGGAGATTTGTGTATGATGGTGATATACCTACGCTGTCATGGGATACAATGATATTTTCAAATGAGATAGGCATTTAAGTGTTCCTGATTCAGAGATGTAGTGAACTGAAGATGTTATATTCAACATCTCTACATTAATAGAAAACTAAATAGAAACAAAATAGATTAGTTAACAACAGGAAATAGATATATAAATTATGAACATGGAACGGAATTGCCGTATGTGTTGAAGTAGGTTATAATAATGTTGCATGCCTTATTAGCAAAAGAGGAGATTAAACTTTGGGCAGTTTTTTATTGCATGTTGGAGGTAATAAGTCTAGTATCTCAGAAGAGAATGATTTATGGGACTGGACGAATAGGAACACAACTGCAGTGGTTTATTGGTGTAAAATGAAGTAAGAACGATATTGTTCATGGGATCAGATAAAAGGGAAGCTGCTTCTCAGTCTTTTGACTAATATCAAGTGTGTGTTTGTGTGTATGTGGTGTGTGTGTATATGTATGTATGTATGTTTATGTATATATGTATAGCTATGGTTTGCCAAACCTTTTGCAGACTGAATAGTATAGCTAGAACTGTAAGACAGTATGATGCTATGAGGTAGTGCCATCTGTGCCAGGGAGAGTAGCTGGAGTTTTGTAAAGAATTTTATGTTATTTGACTATCACACTGATTTGTACAGATGTTTGAGTTAAAATATATATTTGTGAAGTTTCTTGTGTTAAAATGCATCAACAGCAGGTCCTGCTGGACAGAAAGAATGTATAAATGTATATTAGGTTGTATTGTTGTAACTGATCAAATGTGCATGTTTATAGGTTCATAGGTTCATAGGTTCGTACTAGGCTATCTGCCCTAGGGCATTTATAAGCCTAGCCAGAGTGTATGTGGCTTACACCACCCCTTAGGATGAGAATAGTACGCCCTTTTAGGGTTTAGTTTACTATGCCTCTGTCTAGTAGTGACACAGAGTTGACCCCCGGGGTAAACCTACGATCTCCCATCCACTCGTCGAGATTTCTCTTGAATAGAGTCAGTGAGGGGCTCTGCCTAACATGGACTGGGATTCTGTTCCAGAGTGTAGGGAGCCTCTGGGTTATGAATCTGTCCCTCCAGCACGTTCTATTTATTTCTGTGTTGAGGTTTACGTCACTTGTTCTCGTGGCTCTGATGGATTTGGATTTTCTGAGGTGGAGCATGTCCATTAATTCAGGATTGGACATGGCCTTGTACGTCAGGCACAGATCACCTCTGAGTAGGCGGTATGTGACTGAATAGAGCTGAAGTTTTTTCAGTCGGGCAGCATATGACATATGTTTAAGATCCTTTATCCTCTTGGTGAGGAACTTTTGGGGTCTTTCCAACTGCTGCAGGTGTCGGGTGAGATACATCTCAAATGGGGCATTGTACTCAATCATTGGCCTGATAAGAGAAGAGTACAGGGGCACAATGACCTCTCTTGATCTAGATGTGAAACCCTTCATGATAAGGTGGGCAATATAGAAGGTCTTCCTAACCACTTTGGCAATGTGAGTGTCAAATGAGAGGTTACTGTCAACCTGGGTCCCTAGGTCCCTGATTACCTCTTCCGTACTTAATGGATTACCGCCTATGTGGTAATTTATCGGTACCTTGTTTTTCCCAAAGGGTATGACTATACATTTTTTGGCGTTCAGCTTAAGGCCATGGCTCTGGCACCAATTATCCGTTTCTATGAGGCCTCTCTGAAGGATGTTTGTGTCAGCTGGAGTATCAATTATGGCGCCCAGTTTGCAGTCATCTGCGAACTTTGTCAGCCACAATCCTCCTATGTTTGCCTGTACCTCGGAAAAATAAATGCCGAACAAGAGGGGTCCCAGGACTGAGCCCTGTGGGACACCGCTTGTGACTGGCTTAGAGTCTGACATAGCTCCAGCAACTCTGACCCTGTGGGTTCTGTCCTTGAGCCAGTTTGCAACCCATCTTGTGACATATGGGTTTACATTTAAGCTGGTGAATTTGTCTATGATGCCCGAGTGGGGTATTGTGTCAAAGGCTTTTGCAAGGTCAAGGTAGGCTGTGTGAACTGCCTTACCCTCATCAATGGCCTTAGTGACTGTTTCAAACAAGTCGACCAAGTTCAAAAGGCAGGATCTGCCCTTGACAAAGCCAAATTGGGTAGGATCCAATGTCTGTAGGTCCCCAATGTCTTTGTTTATGAGTTCCATAAAGATCCTCTCCATAGCTTTGCAGACCAGGCTCGTCAAGCTTATGGGGCGGTAATTTCCAGGGTCCGTAGAAGCACCGCCTTTGTGAAGTGGGACCACTGTTGCCGTACGCCACTCTTTGGGTACGTATCCTGTGGTAAGGCTAAGATTAAACAGCAGCCTTATGTGTGGGTTTAATTCCTCTTGGCGTTCATGTAGCACACAGCCCGGGACACCATCCGGTCCCATTGATGCTGTGTTTTAGCTTTAGAGAGGCGGCTCTCACCTGGGCATCTGAGATGTTAGGGAGGCTACACTCTGCTGGGATAGTTATTTCTCCTTTTCGGGAGGGAGGAGAAATTTGCACTGAACCTGTCTGCCAGAATGTTGGCAATGTCAGTGGGTTCAGTGTATTTTGTGTCATTTTGGACTAACTCTGAGCATATCTGGGAGTTTCCACCCAGGTTTCTAACATAGCTAAAGAAGGCCTTGTGATTGTCTTTTGTGTCATTTGCGATTTTTCTTTCAAAGTTGGCCTTGGATGATTTTATGAGTGATCGTAGTTTTTTGCTAGTACTGATCAGAGATGCCTTCCCTTTTAGGGATTTTGCTCTGTCATGTAGTAGCTTCCTCCTTCTGTTGTAAAGTTTGTTTATGGCTGGGTTCCACCAGACCGGTCGCCTGCCTTTGGGGGAATGGGTCTTGGTTTTATTTGGGATTGCATGATCCATGCATTCTTGAAGGTGCCCATAGAAGGCATTTGCAAAGGATTCAGCAGTGTGGGTTGTGGTTTCCACTGGCCCAGGGGCCTTGAAAGATACCACTTCAGTCTTAAGAAGTGTGAAGTTTGCTTTTGAGAAGTTCTTCACTGTGGTCTTTTGTGCAGGGGGGTGGGGGCGGGATGTGGATTTCCAGTGAGATTAATTTATGGTCTGATCTTACCAAAGAGGGATGTACTTCCGGTGTGGAGCATTTTGTCCCCATGTTTGTGATGATCAGGTCTAGTATATTGTCTCCTCTTGTGGGAATGGTGACTAGTTGTTCCATTGCATTTGAGTTTATGAATTCTAAGAACCTTTGGGCTAGGGTGTTGGGGCTTGAGTAATGTTCCCAGTCTATGTTTGAGTAGTTGAAGTCTCCCAAAATGATGGTATTTGGAGAGACATTCATACTCTCCAGTGTCTTCAGGAAGGCTGTGTGGGGTTCCTGAGTTTGAGAGGGTGGTCTGTAGCATGCTATAAACTGTAAGGCAGTTTTGCCTATGGTTAGTTGCACCTGGATAGTCTCTGATGCTTCGTGCATTGCCACTAACCTGGAGGTGTGGGTATCTTTGATGAAAATGGATACTCCCCCTCCTTTTGTGGTTCTGTCCAAGTTTTGGGGCCGAAAAGCATGATATGAGGTAAAACCTGATAGTGCTGGGGTGCTCTCAGGAGCCTTGAACCAGGTTTCAGTCACTGCACAGACATCGATGTTCTCCATACTGAGGAGGGCTTCGAGAGCGTGCATCTTGAGGTTTAGACTTCTGGCATTGAGCAGCATTACCCTTAGTTTTTTTCCACTTGTGTTTTCTAGGGAGGTAGGTTTGTCATTTGAGCCTTGCCTAAAAAAGGCACTATGGGGGTGGCAAGAGCCTTGGCCAATATCCGGAAGCCCAGGGGTGACAGGTGCAAACCATCCCTTGAGCAGTGTGGCTTGTCAAGCATGTCATCCCAAGCAGACAGACACTGGATCCCCTTAGAATGACACCAGTAATTAAGCCAATTGTTAAAACTGATCATTTTGTCTTTGTACTGTGGCATCATTCTTGGTGAGGGTAAGATGCTGCTCAGGGTCAGGGTCATACCAGCCTGGGCTACATAATCAGAGAGCTCCTCTATCTCTCTTTTCATGTAGTCCAGGGAGGTACGTCTCAGGTCGTTCACACCGGCATGTACAATGACTGAGTCATATTTGTACTTGCTGTGGAGTGACCTGAGTGCTTGTGTTATGTGGCGGATTCTAGCTCCTGACAGGCAGCTTACTGTGACCCTCTCCTTGTTCAGTCTGGTGAGCGGGACGTCAGTGTGCCTGACTATGGAGTCACCTATTACAAGTGTGTCTGGCATGTTGTTTGGCCTTAAGGGCTGTGACTGTTTAGCACACTGACTTTGTGAACTATGTGTTGCATCTGCTATGTTTTGAGGTGGTGGTTGCTTGGGTGTCTGCTTTGGAGGCCTCTGTTGTTTTGGTAGATTTTTAATCAGCGCCTCTGAGTATGTTTTTGTGTGTTTATGTGTTTGGTTTGCAGTTGTGATAGTTCTATGTGAGACTGGGTTTGTGGTGTGCATGGTTATCTTTTCCTCCTGACTGATCTTGCCAGTACTGAATTGAGAGAGCTCAGCCTCCAGTTTGGCTATATAGTTGCATCTCTCGCATATATTTGTATTTGTTGGGAGGAGGAGAGGGTTGTCTGTGTACATGAGGCAATTGTAACATTGCCTCAAGATTCCCAGATTCACCAGCTGAACAGGAGAGGACGCCAGCAACTGACCCTTCGACATGTTAGAAATAGTGAAAAAGATTGCTGTGTAACTGAGTCAGAAAGGACCTATAGGGAAATGGGTACTCAACAGAATTTAGGTGAATGAAGTACTTTCGTTTGTTTAAGAGTGCTTTACCTGTATACAAAATGCTTTAGGAGCAAGTGCTGAGCTTTTCAGATAGAGTATAGGCTGTTTAGATTGCAAGTAGAACAGTTGTAAGGGAAAAATTGAACAGCAGACTTGGCGGAGCCAGAAAAAGTTTAACCTTGTTTAACCGGCGCTATGCGATGCATCGAAAGGCGGATTTTAAGCAGTGAACTACAAAAGAGCTAGGAATGGTCCCAAACAACCAATTACTAACAGCTTCTTGTGCTGAGGTCACTTCCCCCAAGGATAGGTAGGCTGCTCAAGGCTACCCACTCCCACTGGTGAGCAAAGAAACTTCCTTTTATCCAAGTAAGGTAATGGACAACACAGGAACTACACCACAGCCCAGAATACAGCAATGCCTGTATACTGGTCTAAACTAGTCGAGAAAGGCGGGAAAACAAGGATTATTTTTTTGTTTTTTTGGGTTTTTTTGCAGAAATACACAGAAAATGCAGAGACAGTGATAAATTAGTTACACAGGCTAGCACACTTTAGTGGGCAGCCTCCACAGTTCAATTAAACAAACAAACAAGCAAACTTTCGACTAAACCCTAGAAGGGTGGAAAGTTTGAAATTATGTTATAGCTTTCAGGTGCTTCCACAGATCTTAGCAAGGTTCTGTGTGTGTATTGTACCACAGTCAGGTGACCAGAGGTGATGGCATCCTCTAACCAGCATCTGGTTTCTTTGGAACTCTTGCAGCAGCACTTTGGAACCTAACAGGAAAGATTTCTGACAGGATATATATCTCACACATCCACAAAGACAAAGAGAGACATCTGGCTTTTGCTCTGTTGTAAGACACTCAGCGCACATCAGCTTGCCTTATTTTAGTAAATAGTCAGGGAACAGTAATTCTTTAGTTAGTCAGGGACATTTAGTGACATTAGTTTAGTATTGTTTTCTGCATCTGTGAGAAACTATCCCACTGTATTATTTTTATATCTGTGTGGTTGAAACTCTGTTGTTTATTGTATTCAATATTCTCCTGTTTTCTGTTCTGTACATACACACACAGAGCTTTGCTAAGATCTGTGGAAGGTCATTGTTCCACTGCACTCATCCCTCATTAGACCCATTATAGAATACAATGCCCCATTTGGTATGTACCTCTCAAGACATCTACAACAACTGGAAAGGCCGCAGAAATACCTCACTAAATGAATCACAGGCCTAAAGCAGATGCCCTATGCTGACCATATAAAAAACTCCACCTATACTCTGTCGCATATCATCTACTCAGTGGCGATCTCTGCTTAACATACAAGGCCATGTCAAACTCAGAGCTATTGGACATGCTACACTTAAAGAAATCCCAATTCCTCAAAGACACATGCTCTAGGGATCTAAACCTTGTCATCACAATGAACAAAACATGCTGGAGGGATAGGTTCCTGACCCAGAGACTCCCCAGACTCTAGAATAGACTGCCCATACATGTCAAGCAGAGCACCTCTTTGGCCCTCTTCAAAAGGAACCTTGATGATTGGATGGGAGATAGGAAATTCACCCCGGGGATCACGTCAGTCGCCCTGCTAGACAGGGGTCCAGGGAAGTAAATACTGTGGGAAGAAATAGCCAGGGAATTGTTATGGCTAGGCTTGTATAGGCCCTAGGGCCGATAGCCTAGTACCAACCTATGAACCTATGTTATTTATCATTAAATATTTTTATACCTTTCATTGTAGCTGGTCCTTTAGAGAATACTTTCTTGAGAGTACATATACTTGTTTTAATGTCACTGTAGCCATTCCTGAAAGCCTTGCTGCTTTGGTCACACCCTACCATTTGTATTAATATTAATTTTACGCATTATAATTGGGTACCCTTTGTTAAGAGCCTTAGGGTTGCTGACTGGATGCAGGGTGATTACCTCAGAGTGTGGGCAGAAAGGGGCACAGCTAGTAAATCTCTACCAGTTTTTCCCAGGTGTGCATGTGTGTGTGAAACTTAAATATCCAAGTGTGTGTGTCAGCTACTGGGAACAGGGTCACAGGGCTCCAAAGTGGTCAGTGTGGAGTTTTGTGTGGGTCTGGAAAGTGAAGGAGAGTCCAGCCCCAGGTCTGGAGCATGCTCCTTGTGTGCTCTTAAGGGAAATTGTTTTTGGTGCAGAGAGCTGCATATGAAAATACTGTGTGAGTCCATCTTTGCTCTTAGTGACCATCCATCACCAGAGTCGGTGGTGAGGATTGAGGCTCCTTGATTGCTGGACCATCACAGATAGGTACAGTTGTCAGATAGAACGACTCCACCCAAATAGTAGTATTGTTATTGGAATCAAGAAGTGATGGCCCAGTGATAAATGGGATAGTATGTATGGCAGGTAAAGCTTGTAAGGAACTTAAACTAGTGGAAGTGTAGAATATTTGTAATGCTGTGTTAGAAGTTGAGATAGATGAGCCTATGTGGACATGGCTTTCTGTGTTACCCAGGTATGCTATGAAGTCACAGCAGTTCAGGATTTTTGCGTGGACTGTCTCCATGAGAATTTTCTTACTCAGCTGTTTCAGAGTGTTTCCAAATGTAGGTTCACATTGTTGGAGGTAGGAAGAATGGATCATGGTTAGTTAGGAGCACATATTTTGGTCATATGTAAGCTTTTGGATGGGGTAACATCTGGAGTCCTAAGAAGAAATTACAACTGATGAAAAGGCTTATGCTTCTGGGCTATGAGAAAGAGTATTACTTAATATGACGAAGCAATGGCATTCTAATACTTTTGGTATCAAAGACAACTTACACAAGTAAGGATGTCAAGATTAATGCTGAAAGTCGGGGATATGATTTTGGTAATGGATGAGTTGGATAATAAAATCATTTGACTAAAAAAAATCATGGGGAAATTATATGGCCAAATGGTTACCATGGAAATTGTTTAGAAAATGAGTAAGTTCTGAAAGGTAAGATTTATTTGCTGAATTGTGGGTTAATATATTTTGATGCATTTAATTTGAAGTGTGAATTCAACAATTGCCATCTAATCTATCTAAAAGGATTTAATTTAGCCTCTGTATTACCATGGCTGCAGTGGTGCAGCAGTTAGCATTGTCGCCTCACAGCAAGAGGTTTTCCAGTTCAATTCTCAGCTGGGGTGTCTCCTGTGCAGATTCTGCACGTCTTCCCTGCAGTCATGTGGGTTTCCTCTGGGTGCTTTGGTTTCCTCCCACATTCCAAATACATGCACTAAGTGGATTGGACACTCTAAATTGGCCATAGTTATGTGGTACGGATGAACTACCATGGCAGGACTACCCATCCACCAGTGTAATCCTTGGCTTAACGTGATTGTCACTGTTGAGTGACACCTCAACCCCATGTGCAAAATGGGAAAAAAGGGTTTGAGGATGGATGGATTGATTAAGATATTTTTTTTTCCTGTTGGCTGCAGTAAATAGTTGTTTAAAAAATAACAAAGGCATATCTGGGCTTCTTGTGCATTAAACTAGAAGAATGGGTTTAATAAAACAATCATGGATTTTTTTGTCTCTGACAAATCTACACTGGCCATAATTTACAAAAGCAGGACCAAGAGCACCAGACTGTTGCCTGAAATAGCCTTAAAGAGCTTGTATTCAGCATTAAGTACCAAGACTAGCGTATATAGAAAGGTGAAAGCTCTAGGTGTTTGCCAGGCTTAACAGTATTACAGGTTTCTTCCAGCTAGATAGGACAAACCCACATCCAGGTCCCAGTTCATGACTTTCAATAGGTGGAACATCAGAGATTGGCTCATGAGCTGATGCAGTGCTGCTGCCATCAAGGCATATGGACTTGGCCTTTGGCTGCTTTACTTTTTATGACCCATTGTAGCTTGTCAAATATAATGGATTGCATCTATCAGAATGCTTGGTCAGGGGTCAAATACAAAAAAAAAAACAAGATTCCTCCAAATATTGAAACCTTGTTGCCTAAACAACCTGGATCTGATCCAGTGAGGAGTAAAGGATGTTGTCGTAATTTATAAATCCTGCCAGAATATTACCTGACAGGAAAACAGGAGCTTACATAAAGGATATCTTAGTCTAGTCAAACATATGGCTGACTTTCAGTGACTGATGTACAAATGCAAAGGCTCAAAAACTGCTTTTCAGTGGGGTTTTTAATGTCTCAGTCTTGCAGTAATCTTGCCAATCTTCTGTTGATGAAATTGCAAATACAGAAAGCATTGTAATGCCAATAATTAAGTATAATGCCGTCATGTTAAAAGTCATCATTCCTCTGTAATATTCCTTGCTTGCCTCGGTCAGTTACTTGTTGTTACTCTAAGGACTCTACCTCCCTTTGAGATTGTAAAACTAAAAGACAGCCTTCAAAGTCCTATGTGGGCCCTTCCACTTAACCTTTGCTTATGCTTTGGCTATGTTACTAAAAAGGACCTCAGATACATTACCAGTCAGACTGAATGTTTAATCTCTGCGTCTCGTTCAAGAGGTCCAAAATGATCCACTCCAACCAATTCTTAACATTCATGGTTCTGACAGTAATTTGTGTTGCACTTTCACTGTCTATCAAAATGGAGATGTTCCTCTTTACGAGTAATAAGCTACACAATGTGGTCCAAAAGGACCATTAGAAAAATTTATTTATTTATTTATTTGAATTTGTTGACTGGGAGAGTCCACTGGGTCAGAGCAACCCATTTTCAGTGGAGGCCCGGGGGAGAAAAGCTCCACAAGTAGTTGCATTCATGACAGTAGAGGTTACATTGATGAAAATTACAGTGGTAAAGGATATATAATAAGCAAAAAGGCATTCTTGCATAACATTTCTTACAGAAAAAAATAAAGTTAGATATTAGGAAAAAAAAAATTAAATCAATTTTCAGACATTTGAGCAACTTTGGAAAGATAGAACATATATGATAAGGTTATTTTTAAGAATTAAGTTAGACTTATTTAAGCATTCCTGGTAAAGAATAGTATGAGGGCTACTAATTGAAAATAGAAAGGTCATTTAAGCATAGTGAGGTGTTAATGCAAAAAGAGTGCAATTTATTCGACTTATACCATATAAAATACCAACGAGAAAGGGGGATAACTTAATTATCAGAGGAAATCAGATGTTCTATTGTAAAATGCAAATGTAAAATGTGGAAGAGCAGGATCATATAAAGATCATTTCGCTCCCAAATACTCCTATCCAGTTTCAACTATGTGGAAACTATGACTGTATAAGCTTGTATAGAACAAACTATTGTATATATACATTTTTTTAATGCACTGTATTATATATCCTGTGTTTATATATATTGTGATTGTTTATATATATATCTACCACTGTACTTGTTTTATGTGGAGCTTTTCTCCCCGGGCCTCCACTGTAAATGGACCTTGCTCCAGTCGGACAGTCCTGGTTAACAAATGTAAAATAAAAAAAAAGAAAATCATACTTTGTGGCAGAGGCTGTATTAATCTTCTAAAAATGGCAAACAAAAAGCTGGGGAAACAACATTTCATTTCATTTTTTCATTTTTATTTTTACATTTTGTTGATGAGCAGTCTGGCTGGATGCATATCCATTTCAGCAGAGGCCCGAGAAAAAGCTCCACTAAGTACATTATAAAAAAAAAAATACTAATCTAAAAGATATGGCTCAATCAGAAATTACAAAAAAAAAAAAAAAAGATAAAGAAAAGAAGAGAAAAAAAAATTACAATATGCAGTTCAATAAATATCAACGAATGTACAAAATGTACGTACTAAATCTCAAAAAGTAATGGGAAACTAACTGAAAAAAAAGGAAGAAGAGAAAAGTGGAAAGAGAAAAAGTGAGAGGAGGAAAGGTTGATCAGGTGTGTTGCAGGAAAAAAGCCAATGATTTGGAAGTAGTTTAATTTTTCTGTTTCTGTTTGAAAGGGGATGTAGTGTAGTCAGAGTCACTAGGTAAGAAGAGAGATTCCAACTTTTACCTATAGTGTCAAGAGAATCACCTGCTGTATTGTTTGATCTTGTCCATTATAGATCTTGAGGCGAAATGAAGTTAAAATTATTGTAAAATTCAGAATTGGAAATATGGGGTATTGTCTGGTGTCTATAGGTAGTTGTGGGCTATTAGTGAGTTGAGGAATTATAAGAATTTTTGAAATTCAAATAATAAGGTTGTTTTGTTGTTTATACAATGGTGGGTCCTGTCTAAAGGGTTGCATGGTTTGCTTCTGTTATATTATGTTAAGTTACAAGTTTGTTAAGATTAGTTTTCCTAAGTTTATATATATAGGGAAGGCATATAGGAGGTTTATAAATAAAAGATTTTGTAATCTTGGTTCTAGTTACAGGAGTTAGGAAGGGTTGGTTTGATATTAGGATCCTATTTTCTGTTAACTAATTTGATGGTGTTGTTAATGTGCTGATCGAAGGAGAGATTGTGTTATCAGGTTATTCCTAAAGGGATTTACATGAAAGATAGGATCAGGAGATGTATTAGTACCATTATTGAGAGATAAAGGGAGAAATGTGGGCGAGGGGACGAAGAGTAAGAGGAGAAGTTTGTTTTTGGCATTTGAGCGGAGAAACGTCTTTGAAACCAAGTTTTCACAGCATTAAAGGATTTTTCTGCCAGTGGATCAGTTCTCTGCAGGATGGTGGTGGGCAGGATCAGGTGGGGCAATCCCTGCAGTATGTATGCAGGGTTCTTGTGGAGGGAAGGTTGAAGAATGCGTTAATGCAGGAAAACAGAAGTGGACCAAAAGAGAGCTAGGGATGAGCAATGAAATGGGCAGAGTGATGAGATATGGTTTTCCCATGTAAGACTTAAAATGGGTTATTAAAGATAAGATCTAAACCACCAAATGTTGGCGAATTTATGAGAAGAGAATCAGAATGTTTATTAAAGAGAGAGTGGTTGACCCATAAGAGAGAAGAGAGAAAGAGATCAATGAAGAAGCAGAAGAGAGATAGAGTATTGTTTTTTCGATTTTGTTGATAAGAGGAGACAAAGGGAGAAATTGGCAATTAAATGATGTTATGGTGAGGTCTAAAGCCATGCTGACAGTGATTTATTTTGTTGTGATGAGAGAGATAATTAGACAAGTTGCTGATGAATACATTTTTTTGAGAGAGACTTTGTTATTTGGAGAAGGAAGAGAGGATTTTCCAGATTTTTGGTCAAGGGTTACCACCTTTATTTGAGTGGTAAATAATATAGAGATTTTCAGATCGGGATGGTTTTCTCCTGGATAGTTGGGTTTATAAGTTTCAATGGCAGGTATGCTATTCCTTTGGCAGCTTTCTGAAGAAAAGAGATGGGAACTGAAAGAAGAGGGGTCTGCGGTTTCAGTTTAATATGAATGAGTCTGAAGATTAGAGAAGTAGTCACTATAGGTTTTACACAGGAAGAGAATTGTAGGGAGGGGTTAGCTGTTAGTTGGAGATGGCTGAGAAGTTGTATAGTTTTTGAAGGGCTAGGGATTGTTATGTTTCAGAGTTAAAAAGTTTCCTTTGCAAAGATAGTCTGGAGAGGGGTTTCTGGGAAAAGCATTAAGTGGGGATTTTTTGTAATTCAGGGTGTTGAGTCTATTTACTGATAATGGGGGAAGATTTAAATTGATAAGATAGCTTTTCCTAATGATCACAATCTGTATTTTTTCTTGTTAGGATTATTGATTTCTTTGATCACATTTCTTGTTTGGGCGAATGAACTTTGGTCAGGTTTTGTTTATAGCTTGAATGGGTTTATGATGCTCAGGTAATTATGAATAGGTTTTTGGTATTTTTGGTAGCCATGGGGCTGTTTTGGTCTACTCTAATGTATGGATAGGGCATGAGTGGGCAAGTATGAGGTCTAGGTTCTAAAAGAAAACAGCTTAAGCAAGAGGAAGTGATGTTAATAAATTCAATTGCATGCTCTCAGTTCAACTTGAAAAAGGTCTATGTTAAAAATGAAGGGTAGAACAAATTAGCACATTGTTTGGCATGTTAACACATTCAGTTTCTCTGGTAATGAAGGTTAGGGGAGTGGTCGCTGATATTGTCTTTATACTGTTTGTTTTTATACTGTTTGGTGACAATATAATTAAATGTCAGTCTAATGGGCTATCTGCTACTTTAAGTTTAGGTAATAGTGTAGGTGAGGAGGTAATAGTTTGGGTGAAACCATGATTATCCGGGTGTAAGGAGGATTGTCGGTATTGGTAATGTTCCAATCTATGTGGTTTTCGCCTAAATTATGGTTTAATGAGATTTAGGTAAAATCTTAGTTTATTGGAATCTTATATTGGATATTGTTTTATCTTTCTTGGGTGTAGCTGGTTAGTGTAAAGGTTAGGTTGGTGTTAAATAGGGTTTAATAATGATAGCTTCTAGGTTGCTAGACATGACGGACATGCTGGTTGAGTAGAGATATTGAGGTGATTTTTGAAAAGTATTGCTTCTCGTTTAAGCTACGTTTAAGCGGTCATATCTTGCTATGTTATAACTAGGAATAAGATCTCTGAGTCCTTTGTGCCTAGGTTTAGCAGGTTTCGCAACGAAAGAAATGTCAAATCTAAGGATATCTAAGAGGGCATGGATTTGGGGTATTTTGGAGTTAGGGAGGTGGTTGTTGGTGTCCTATTTGTTAAAGCAAGGTTAGGAGTTTTGTTTTGAGGAGGAGATGAGGCCAGGGTTGGGGTGGATGTTGGAATCTTGTGAGCTAGGATAGTTTGGTTGGTTAGTTAGTCTTGGAAAGAGTTAAAGGTTTAGTAGTTTTTGTCACGGAGATTGTGGGAGATAGGTAGGTAATGTATGGAAGGAGATTTAGATAGAGTTTAAATAGTTGTTAAGTAACATTAAGGAAAGATGTGTAAGTATAGTAGATAGATGTGTGCTGTGATGAGTTATGATAGTTGTGTTAAGTTATTCAAAGAAGAATGGGATGAGATGTATGTGGAAGGGTGGTGAGAGGGGATCAAGAGAGAAGGGGGTAGTTTTGTAGGTAAGATGATTCATTGTTGTGGATTTGAGAAGTATGAAGGAAGAAGAAGTACAGAGAAGAGAGAAATAGTGTGGTAGGTGAGAGGTAATTGTAGTTCTATATTTATTTATGGTTGAAATGAAATAATTAAGGGATTCTTATGAAGGTACAAAAATTAGATGACTGGAGAAGAAAGAGGAGGAGTTTGGGTAAAAATAAGAAATAAAGGTAATATAAAAACAATATGACACAGTGACTAATAACTGAAAAGTACTGAGCGTAAACACATTAAAACAAAAGTGAGAGGTACTCATACTAGTAAATACTCCCTCCCAGGTCAATAGGCAGTAAAAGGCGTATCATCAGATATGTTTACATGAATTCCTCAGACACAATTATAACGTAAAGCACAGGTTATAAAATGTATAAAAAAACGAAAATGTACAAACTGGGGCAGTAATGATACCTGGTCAAGGGCAGAAGAAATCAGCAATCTTGAGATACAGACCATGAGGGCTCCCAAACAGGAGTAAATGCAGGAAAAAGCCCGTATTAAAATACACAGCAGCCAGGAACCCTGGAACAGGTTGGGAGAGGTCAGAGGGTGGCACAGGTAAAGGAAGAGGTATGGTAAACTTCCCGGGGTGGGGCGGGGGAAAGCAAGAGCCAAAGTCTCAGGAGAGTGGGCGGAACTAGGAGAGAAAGGTGAGTAACACAGGTAATATCAGGGGGGGTAGCAAAGTACCTGAGGAGTGCGAGATAGTTGTAAAAAGCAAGTTGAAAAAAGAAATGGAACAAGCGGATAGCGTGGACGAAGTGAGAGTCAGGGGAAGAGAAGAGAGGGGGTCGGATGAGAAAAGGAGTAGCAAGGAAAGGCAGAGGATAAATGTAAGGAAAGAAGATATAGTAATCAGGGAAATTGAACCAAAGTAAGAAAAGCTAATTGGAAATAGCAGGAAAGCATATGGAAAAGGGAAAGCAGGAGTGAAAATGGTAAGCAGGTGAAGTAGGTATGGAGTAGATAAGGAAATAAGGAAAAGATGGACAGAAAGGTAGAGGGAGGAAAGGAGATAAGCAGTGAGTAGGGAAGAACACAGCAGTGAGCTGCCGCGTCAAAGAGCTAGAGTAGAGTAGCTAGGTTAGTAGGCTAGATTGAGCAAGGAGGAATGAGGATGGAGGTGTGGGTAGGGAGAGTGCAGGTAAGGAATATGGACAGCAGGTTGTGACTGGTAGGGCAAGAGGAGGCTAGTGTACAAGTAAAGGGAGTAAAGGCAGTGAACAAGGAGGCTTGAGTAAGAAAAAAAAATTAAATGAGTAGGGGCAGCAAGAAAAAAATAGGGGTAGCTGTATCAAACTCCAGGGCTGACAAACAGCAGATCCCTTGTAGGGAGAGAGGTGAGGGGTAAACAAATCAAAATACTGCAACTCAGGCAGAAGGTTCCCAGTTGATTCAAATGATGAAGAGCAGGCCAGTTTTAGCCTATGTTTGGCTGTAGGCAATGGAAGGTTAAGCAGACACCAGATAGCAGTAACAGGAACTGAGGTCAGTAGAGCTAGAGTTTGGGAGGACAGGAAAAAAAAAACAAGAGGTGAGAAGAAGTGAGGAAGATGAATAAAACTTATATATTCAGTAGATGGCATAAAAACAGTAAATAAATAAGAACAGTATAGTTGTAACAGTTAACCAATCTAAGCACATATATAGCAGTCTAAATGGAACAGGTATATTAGTTCTCTTGTGGGGAGTACAGGCATATGTATTTTACTGCTGCATGTAGCCCCTTATGCATACCCGTCAAATCAGTGAGTTTGTAAAATTATAATAATAGCCTCCAGTTGCTGGAACTGTAAAATAATAGTGAGCCCCAACCTCTGATTTCAGGTCACCAGTAATAGTCCAGTCACTAACGTGTAATTCTGAGCCCTCCCAACTGCTCCCACACGACATGCTGTAACTCAGTCTGTATAATACACTGGTTAAGTACACACTGGCAGAGGTGTGGTAACTCAAGCTAAAACTAGTTCTAATTAATATAAATCTGCCGTGGTCATCATTTTCCTAGCACCTCACCTCAGAGAACAGAACCCTGTTGTTAGAAAGATGATTACTTCACTATGCTTACCAGAATAATAGAAAAAATATATTTCCGTATAATTCATGACCAACTAAGAATGCTTTTGATCTTGTATGAGCTCTATTCCTCACACCAGATGCTTGGTTTAACATTCCAGTTGTGACACTGTAGTGCAACATTAGGACATACCGTACTCCTAAGGTGAGGTGGTGTATAAGATGCTAAACTGAGACCCATCTACCTAATCTGGTGGTAGGTTAGCCATATGGTAAAGATCCCATGAAATTATCAGCAAGGAGAGCATTTTTTATGTAATCAAAATGATATAAAACAAGGAAATACAGAATAAGAGAAAATAGAAAAAAAAATTGTATAGTCCCTTGTATCTACCCTGTAGGATAACTGTGCACATTGCTTCTAAGGACTGAGATAATATCTGAAACCATATCTTGTTGTCCAATAAGGAGAAATGTAACTTGAACCGTATTCTCCATGCTGTATACATAAACTTAGCATCAGTGTATTTCTTTAACCACGAAGCTGTAACCATATTGAAGAAAGTTTGCTTCACTTTCACTTAAAGAATAATGGGAGAATTGTGCTGGTGTCCTGGCCAGATTTCCCTCAGCTATATAAAGACCATCTCATGGCTGCTTAGAAAATAAGTCACAAGCCTGGTAGGACTAACTCAGTAAATCCAAATAAATAAGTGCACATTTTGCAACTAAACATATACATGCAGAAGAATTTGATGTAAAAAAAGACCCTGAATCTCTTTAGCAGATTGTTTAATCTTTAGCATTCCAGAACAGATGTTTAAGAGACTTGAAAACAGTAAAGTAACAAACACATCATGACTGACATAGAAGAATCTATACTATTACCTTGAAACTGCATTTCTTCGAACACCTAAATGTCGACACTTAATCAGCAAAATCTGAAAAGCACAAACGGCCACTTCCGCAAATTTTTTCACAGGGAAAAAATTTGCTTGGCTGACCAACAGGAAAACAAACTTTCAAACCCTAATCAAGTGGGGGCCTGTGCCGTCCACAACCCCTTAACTAAATATACCAACTCCGAGATCGCTGTACATTGGAGAAAAGGGCAAATTTCCAATAACAGCCAAGCAAATTATTTCCCTGTGAAAAAATGTGCAGAAGTGGCCGTTTGTACTTTTTAGATTTCACTGTTTAAGTGTCAAAGTTTATGTGTTCGAAGAAATGCACTTTTGAGGTAATAATATAGACCTACACAGAAGAGGGGTAGCTGTCACTTGCAACTGCATTTCCCCACTGTACTCAAGAACAGACCCACAGCTTAAACTTCATTGAAAATGTTTTGACTCTAAACACTGAATAAAATAAATAAATAAAAACTATGAAAAGGCCAGAAAAACTCTTACAAACTGAGAAACTCAAATTCAAAGAAAAAAATCATAATTGGCAAAAAGACCAACAATGTTGATAAAATGTGTTTCCAAGAAGTGAGCAGTATGAATCTTTGAAGAAGGCAGAGTTTAGTGCAGTGGAGCCATACCAAAGCAGACATCACATGAGTAAAGAAAGTGCCATCGTGCAAGTAAAACTTGCTATAACAGTAGATGTTGAATGATCACTGCTGCAGTAGCCTTAGCTAAATGGTTATATCGTAACAAGGATATAACAGCCAGCCGGCTCCCAAAGCATCAGCACTTTCCACGCACCCAAACTGTCAGTCAGTTTGAGCTGAGCTGACTGAAAAGACAGGTTTGGGCGCCAAGCCCTTGAGAGCTTTCACCAACAGAGAGGGAAGCTGAGCCCTGAAAAGACAATAGGAACAATAAAAAATAAGTATTCACACCCTGGCATAAACAACTCACCATAAAACAAGGGAGTGGAGGATGGAGAGGCTACTGCTGCAGCGATCATTCGAACATCTACTGTTATGTTAAATTTACTTAAATAACTGTACCATGTTCATCATACTTGTCACTGCTGCAGTAGCCTTAACTAAATGGGTACATTACTCTAGCTTACTATATTGGAGAGGTGGAAGGAGAATGGTCCTAGCAAGGCCTGATAGACCTAGAGAAGGAATTAAGCTTATAGTGCTTTGTAAAAGTATGTACAGAAAAACAAGGTACTGCTTCTAGAATACTTCTGGAATCCAACCCTTTCCAAAAAGCCATAGATGAAGCCAAGGCCCTGGTAGAATGGACCTTGAGCCTGCCTAGAATAGTTTTCTTCTGGTGAATAAACCAAAAGGTAACAGCCTGAGACAGCCATGTGGAAATAGTCTGCTTTCACAAGTTGTCCGTTATTCTTACATTCACAAGATAAGAACAATTGATCTGAAGGTCTGAAAGTTTTGGTTCTGTCTAGGTAGCACATGAGTAGTCAGTGGGTTAGCTGGTTCAGCTGGAGCAAAGGTTAGCTTCATTAACACACCATTTTTCTTGGAGGCCTCTTATGCAAAACCTCTTTCAAAACATTTTAACATGAGAATAAATTGAAAGAGGAGGGTCCATTAGCAAATCTGCTGAAATGGCAGATAAATGAACCCTGACAGAAAAGTAAGAAAGGCCATAGGATAGTAACTCAAACAAATATTATAAAACTAGAGAACTCCTTGCCATTTATTTTAAACAGCTGTTTACCTGAATTTTGTTGAGACTGTTTGATCTGTTTTTGCCAAAACCGGATAAGGAGATAGAAAATCCCTTGGACAATTTGGAAAAGGAGAACAGAAAATTCTTAGAGATTCCTTGGATCATCTGGCTTCTTTCATCACACTTTTGATCATCTCTGCAGCAGAGTTAAACACTAAATTTCTATCCAAGAGAGATTTTAAAATCTCATTGTTAGCATTATCTTGGAGGTGCTGAGAATGCAGCGATGCAAACCTCCTTAAAACATTACCAATGGCTATATCCCTGGAAGAAGCATTAACAGGGTGATACACACTGCAAATGATGAATAGTGACCTGTGCAGTAGAAGAAACTAAGTTATTTAAAACAGATTTTTCCTCAGAAACAGGAACTTCAGATAAAACATTCCTCATACTTTCAGAATTTGTCAGAACAAATGTTACCATGTGAGCCTGACAATTCCAAATGTTGGAAATCAAAGTTGCACTTTTCTCCATACCTGTCGATAATTTTTCCATCCTTATCAGAAAGAATAGAATTGGTATTTGCTAAGCACTTTGCATCAGTGGGATGTGTAACAACTCATTGTATTTTCTGAGGGGCTGAGAAACCTCATTGTTCTTCCTCTGAAAACACTGACACGTTCTAGCAAAGGTTTAAGAGAAAGAAAACCCCCTACATGGAGAATCAGACAAAGAGCTCTCCTCTGAGTCTGAATCAGAAATTTAAGGAAAAAATATCCATCCCTGCATCTTCCTGTTTAGAGTAGAGAGGAATCTCTTTTTATTTTACCAGAAACTACTTTACAAGAAGGACTAATAGCCTGAATTAAATCCTGAGCCAGACCCAGTAAATTACTTCTAGCCAAAGATATTTGAAGAATAGTAGATACATGCTTGGTTTTCTTTTTCTTTTTGACAGGAAAAAAATGGGACCAACTGTGTTACTAATGGCAGCAGCTGCTTCCCCAGGGACGGGCACAGCATTCTGACACAAGGAAACCTTCCCTGTTCCCTCTCCCAGGACCGATGTGTGGCTCTCCCTTTTCCACTGGGGGGACTTCAGTTGCCGCAGAAGATGTTTCTAACCTCCAGTTCATAGTGTCTGTAGGTGCTGCACCAGAGGGATCCAAGATATAAGATAAATGGTCTGAGGTACAACAAATGGTCACAAGAGTCACCCACCTGCAACTGAGGCAAATTGCTTGTCTGCTGTGGTGGCAAAGGCTGTTTGTTTAACTTTTTCTTTTTGTGGCTGGAAGGAGGACCGACCATGGGACTGGTAGTCTGTTCCATGGTCAAGCTGAAAATGGTGCCATTTCCTGGAGAAGACGAGCAGTAATTGCTGGTAAAACTACCAGTCCGCAAAAGTTACTTTTTTGACATAAAAAACACAGTAAAAAAGCACTTTACAACACCTACATCAGCACCACAGAGGAAAAGTAAACACAATTTCTTCACAGAAAATAAGTTCTGTTAGTTTACACTCTTTTTAACCTTTGAGAGAAAAAAACATGTCATCCATTTGCAAGTACATTACATTCTTGAGACATTCTGTTAAAACACAACACTCTAGCTTTAAAATAACTTTCCTGAAGAATAAAAGAAGTAATAAAATGTCAAGAAAATTAAGAAACTGGAAGGTCTTTTCCCCAAAGAGAACTGTTCTGCCTGGCAAAAGACTGCACCAGCCGACCATTGATCCTCAGAAACCTCAGAGGAACGTACTGTTTGGCAGCAGTAAAGGCCTTTGCACCCAAATTTGCATTTTAGTCAGCTCAGCTCGAGCTGCTTGACAGTTTTGATTCGTGGAGAGTGCCCTGAAGCTTTAGAAGTTGGGTGGCTGTTATATCGTTAGCAGGATATAACCAGTATGAAACTTCTGCAGCAGTGATCAATATGATGAACATCAACATTTTTTCTGTAAGCTTCATTCAAGATTACCATCAAGATTCTTTACTAAAAAAAGTACTCAGTTCTGAGTGGCTGACTTAGCTTACATACAGATTGGGGTAAAAGAGTAAGAAAATGGCAAAAGGTATCCAACACCATCTGCCTTCTCTGTCATAAGTTTGACCACTTTCTCCAGTCAGGGCAGCAACCATAGTGATCCAGGTACTTGCTACCCTTGCAGAACAACTATCAATTGCCTAATCTAGTAGAATATACTACAGTCATCTTCATGATGTCCAAACTAGTAAAGCTGAAATCTCAGCATAAAGAATTCATGCATAACCCTACCAGTACATAAAAGGACGGTGGGAAGATTTTAACACAATATTTTGATACCCTCCATGGCATATGAGGTGACCTGCAGACAGCCTAGTAGATGATCACTCATATGGAATCTAAAAATGAAGAGAAAGAAGCAAGTTTACACATGCGAAGGATTGAACATGCCACAATAATCTGCATATTTTAGTTAGTCCTGGTGGGGGACAGAACTTGATAACAGTTCTGAATTTTTTAAAGATCATCTTCATGAAGGGACTGGTCATACCAAAGACACTATATACATATATATATATATATATATATATATATATATATATATATATATATATATATATATATATATATATATATATATATATATATATAGATTCACTATATAATTTCGAAATACTGAAATCCCGAATTTCAGTATTTCGAAATTACATAGCCGAACACATAAAACACTGAAACCCTAAAACCACGAAGTTCAAAATCCCGAAGGTACACTACAGATACAGCACACACAAACACATACACACAACTCCCCCCCCAAACTCAAACATAATATCCTACACTACAGATAAGCAGAGGGGCAGCCCCCTTCACCCCCCATGTGGGGGCTACATCCCCCACACACCCCTACTTATATATACTAAGTCCGAGATCGCACAATCAGACACACACAGGTAACTCACTCCCACACATTGTACATACCCTCACACACACACATCACAGTCAAAATACACACTGACATACACTAAAGACCCTTACTAACACACATACACATACATATCCAAACTCACATCTTACCATTCACACACCACAACACCAGAAGTGCTAATTCAAAATCTCTGTACTTTGGGATTTTGAATTTTGCACTTCTGGTGTTCCGGGATTTCAAGACTTCGCTATTATAATTTAGAAATACTGAAATTCGTGATTTCAGTATTTCAAAATTAAATAGGGAACCCATATATATATATATATATATGTGTATGTCTATATATATATATATATATATATATATATATATATATATATATATATATATATATATAAATGCCCATACAAACTATGGTATTGTTAAACTTGATGCTATGTCTCCTTAAACATCTTTACTTCCTGAAATTTATTTTGAAGAAGAAACTTTGAAACGTGTAGTGACTGGGGAAGTAGCAAGTGTGTGTATTTTTTTTTTTATTTGTTAAATGGGTAAGTAAAGTGATATTAGCCAGGAGCCAGGCCACAAAGGCAAAATATAATATATATTTTGTGTGTGTGTGTGTGTGTATAGATAGACACACACACACACACACACACACACACTTACTTGGATCTATATTAAAGTATTGATCTGCAGTCTATCAAAACTTCAGTACAGTGAACCTAAATCTTCTGAACTAAAACCTGTCCATTTCATACAGTGAAAAGCACATAGCCTTAAAAAAACAATGATCTGACGTCATTTTCATTCATTCTCAACTGGTGGGTCTCGCAGATTTGACCTCAGGTCTAACTCAGAGGCTTGCATTAGACTCACGGTTCCAGTTATTGAGTTTCTCCCTTTACCCACAATGCCCACAGTTGTGACATACCTCATATCTCATTTGCCACATCATTTGGATGTGGAGTTTCTACTGTCAAGCTAGGGGGTTAAATAAGATTCTTTATCTCCTTATTTGTGAGTTTTTGATTTGTAGTATCTTTTTCCACTTCCTTCCATTGCATTTATAGCCGATTTTTGATAACGTTGAAATCACTTTCAAATGTATAAACTTGTCTTCTAGTTAGGCTTCTCTACACTTGTGAGAGTATTCTTCTAAATACCGTCATTGGTATTCCATCTCTCTCTTTCTCTGTCTACCCGCCTACAGGTTACTTCTGAAATACCATTGTTGGTATTTTTTCTCTGTTGCTTCTGTTTAAATAAAAAATCTCTCTTTTGTCCTACCTGTTATCCAATTCCTGTGGGTATAAGATCCCTAATTCTGATGTCAACAAGGAGTGCATTTATTGTTTGGGTGCTGCCCATCTTGAAGTTGACTTCTCCATTTGTTCGGGAATCAACTCCCATGAGTTGAGTGACAGGAAAAACAAGTTAGTGTTGAAAGACTTACTATTTATTTATTTATTTGCATTTGTTGACCAGGAAAGTCCACTGGGTCTTGGCGACCTGTTTTCAGCGGAGGCCTGGGGAGAAAAGCTCCACAAAAAGTTACATTAATACTAATAGTGAATGAGAGTTTACATTAATAGACATAATTCAGAGTCAGGAAAACACAGGCTTTCATGAGAAACATTCAGTGTACAAGAAAAAAGGATAATGAGAGAGTTAACAGATTTACAAAATTATTCAGTATATAAGAAGAGCATTACATTAACACATTGGATTACATTGTTAACATTCATTGCAAATAGTTTTGTACAACTTTCAGAGAAGGATTTTAGTAGTTGAGGGGGTGCTTAGGTAGGAGCATGAGAGGGGCATATCCATTTGGAGGTCAGGTGAAAGAGCAGGTGGGTTTTGAAGTCGTTGTGGTTAGACATGTTGTATAGTGGGAAGGGTAGAGCATTCCATAGTTTAGCTATGGTGAAGGCTAGTAGTAGTTGGCCAGGGGGATGAGAGGGTTTGTGCACTTGAAGGAGATTTTGGCTCTCGGATCTTAGGGAGTGGGAGCGTGTGTAGGGTGTGAGGACAGAGGTGTCTTCTTCTGCTTCTTTATCAGCTGGGGCTCAACCCCCCTCCAGAAAAACTGATAAAGGGAGACATGACTCCGCCACAAAAGAAAAGGAGTCCAGGAAACAGTCCCCTCACCATTTTCCTAATTCCGCTCTGATTCTGGAACCTCTGGCTAAAGTTTCTAAGAAACCGGATCCAACATCAGCCTCAGATCCTAGAACTCTGGCCAATGATTCTACTTGGCTCCAATCTCAATGTTTCTCCCTGGAGCCAATATCTCCTCACCTCCATTCACCTTTTTTTTGCAAGAGACACTGAGGAAACCCTCCAGACCACTATCCACTAGTTTATCCTTAGGTCCTCTAGGAGTTTATCTGAAGCAGAGGTGGATAGAAGTTTCTCAGGGCTAAGATCTAGATGGGGGTGATTCCAGCTCCATCCCCCATTCAACCCATGAGTCTGCCATCTTCTCTACCTTATGTTATATCTCCTTCTCCGATCCCACTGGTGGTTTTTGAGCCCTCGGATCCGAGATCTTCAAGAATGTCCTTATCAAAACTGAAGACAGGCCATTCTTCCACTCTGATCATGCTCCTGAGTTACCTGGCTCCGATCTCTTTGAAACAGGATGACTGTCAGAGCCAAAGCATCAGCTCCAGAGGGTTGGGGTTGACTCTGAAGTTGTCAGAGCCATCCATGCCTCTTGCCACCATGGCATTAGGCACCTCGAGGCAGGGGTCTATGGGATGCAGAGATCTGTGCAGGTAGCTTCAGCGTTGGTATGAATGTATGTAGTTTCTCTTGGACCTTCTGCCTTCGAGATAGTAGGGAAGGCTTTCTCTCTACCCACAGAGAGGACATCTTTACCTTATTCAGATCCAGTCCTTCTTCCTCCATTGAGTTTAAGCTTTGAATCTCTCATGTCTATTCCACTGAGACAGCCACCCTATGCTAGCCTTCAGACAGTCCTCATTCCGGATGATCATATCCTCCCTACCCACTTCCGATATTTCACCAGACCATCCCATTGATGAGGTCTCTAGTAAGAGGATGTGCAAGAGAGACACTAGATTCCCCTCAGGAATCTATCACCGAAGACATGGACTTTGATGAAGGGGAGGGGTCCCCCAGATCTCCACCTGATGATGTCTCCTTTGGAGAGATCCTAGAACAACTTAAACGGAGAGGTGGATGGTCTTCTGAAACCCCTTCCCAGGATGAGTCAGTGTTTCTGGAGGCTTTTTGGGCTGGCCCAGTTACTTTTTGGGTGATCCCTCCAGCTGATGAGTTGATAGACTTTATCTCACACTGAGTATGGAAGGAGCCCGTTACTATGGAATCCATACCTAAGAGGCCAAGTAAATTTTTGGCTCCACCCAAAGATAAGTTCCACTGGAGCAAGGAAGTCTCAATAGATGCCATGGTGGTGGCGACTGCAGCCACTAAAAGGGAGCTTGCAGAACAGAGTTTATCTGTCCATCCCCCTTAAAGGGGAGTCCAGGGCCTTGGACAGATTTGGTAAAAGCATTTATGCCTCAGCAACCTTTGCTCTTCAGTCACTGAATTATTTGGCACACTTCATCAGGTTACAAAGGGATTTGACCAAGGAGCTCTTCAAATCTCTTTCAGGGTCCATGTCTGTAGAGGACCAGAAAAAAAATTCTTTACAACTGGCCACCCTTCAGTCTATTTCCAACTCATCCATGAGGCTGATCTCTCATGCAGCTGAGGGTACTCCTAGAGCTGCAGGCTCAGGTATTGCATTCAGGAGGCACACCTGGGTGCACCTGTGTGATTTTGGCATAGCCCTTCATGTCTTCATTCGTCAGTGCTCCTTTTGACAGAGCATCTGTTCAGACTCAATGTTAAGGAAACACTCTCTAGAAGTGAGCAAGACAGAAAGATCCTATCTGATGTAGGGATCCATTTTACTAACCCTCAGAAGTCCTTCTCCTCGATTCAACAATTTGGTAAAAAGATGTGGTTTTGTAAGTCTCAAGGTCCTTTCCAGGACTCACAAGGAGATAGTTCTTCCTGGGGTGGGGGGATCTCTAATGGAAGGCACCGCCCTCGCAGCAGGGGTGGCCTGCAGAATTAGGGATTTAATGATGCCTTTTCTGATAAGACTTAGCAGCACTCCTGATGGGTTGCCTGACTGCTGTACTCTGGAGGCAGTCGGGGGTACTTGTCTCTGCACTTAGAAGCCTGGACATCCATCATAAAAGACACTTGGATACAGAAAATCATATCCAGAGGTTATTTCATACTATTCTCCTAAATTACCCTAACAAAAATGAAAAAGATCCCTGATGCTCCACCCAATTAGGGAGAAGCAGCAGCCCTGGAAATAGTAAAGCTGCTAGAAAAAAGTCATCCAAAAAGTTCCCCCAGGCCAGCAAGGATCCAGAACTTACTGAAGATTCTTTAGTGCCAAAAAGACAGGGAACTTGAGATCAATCCTAGATCTCAGCCAGCTAAACCAATATGTTTAATATTCAAACTTCCAGATGGTTCAGTCCATTTTGCCTGTACTGCAAAAGGACAATTGGATGTGCTCGATAGATCTTCAAGATGTATACTATCATGTCAAAATGAACAGGTGCTCCAGAAGACACCCGTGTTTCCCTCTGGGAGCAAGTCATTACCAGTTCAATGCACTGCATTTTGGCCTCACCACAGCCCCGAGGATGTTCACCAAATACATGGCAGTGATAGTGTCTCACCTGAGACTGCTGGGATTCCATGTGCTTCCATACCTGGACAACTGGCTCCTGACCACCCCATACAAGCATCTACTGATTCAAGCAAGGGATTACATGCTCCATTTATGTCATCACGTGGGCATCACAGTCAATTACACCAAATCACAACTTATACTTATGCAGATTCTGGAGTTCATAGATGCTTGCTTAGACAGAATCAACCAGATTCCACTCTTACCCTCCAGAAAGGCTATTGCTGCAAGCATTGGGATTGATGGCAGCAGCAATAAACTCTAGTTCTGTGGACTCTCTCATTGCAGTGGTCTATTCTTCAGCAGACCTTGAGCACTCCAGTCAAGATTTTCAAAGTTTGCAAGGAATATCTTCTTTGATCTATTCATTCAGAAAAAGTTTATCAAAGCCATCACTTTGTTCTCCCACAGTCAGTAGTCGCAGTCACCATGGAAGCTTCCCAGATTGGGTTTAGAGAGTCATTTCTTTGCAAGGACTGTCCAAGTTGCAAGGTGCCTGGAAGAGGTCAATTTGCACATCAATGTTCTGGAAATGAGAACAGTCCTACTAGTGTTGCAGGCTTTTCCAGATGTTCTTCCCTCAGGAATTATCTAAATACAAACAGACAACATGCCAGTAGTCTGGTATATCAACAAATGGAGGGAATCAGATTTTACCCATTGTGTCTGGAAGCAATGACTGTGTGGCAATAGGCGATCTCTTCTGGTCACTTTCTTATGACAATACACATACTTGGGAAAACCAGTGTGCTTGCAGACAAACTAACAAGGTTCATTTTGATGCCTTATGAGTGGTCTCTCAACCAAAGAGTGGTAGAAAGGATCTTCTGACTATGGGGCCACCCATGCTGTGATCTTTTTGATTCTTCCCTCAACAACAAGTAGAGCAGGTTCTTCTCCCTAGTCCCGCTACAGAAGGGTCACCTAGAGATGCTCTAGTCTATGACTGGCCCTCTAGTCTCCTTTACGCTTACTCTCTATTACTCCTTATTCCCAAATTTCTACAGATGTGGTTGAAGAGCACAGTCATCCTTATTGTGCCCTTTTGACTTTATCAAGTTTGATTCCCCTTCCTCTGGCCTCATCTTCTGTGTCCACCTTGGATATTGGACCCATGTCCAGATGTTCTCTTTCATCCAGCAGGGATGAAACACCTGGATATCCAAGGCCTCAAGTTGACTGCATAGTTTCTCCAGTTCCAAGATAGCTAGACATTCCAGGCTTTCCTACCCAGTCCAACAGATTCTTTTATCCTTTCAGAAGCTTTCCATCATGAAAGTTTATAAAAGTAAATGGGAAAGATTTTCAGTTTGGGATCTTCAGATAGACCTAGACCCCTTCTCCGCCCCCCAGTCTCAGCAATTCTCAACTTTTTGGCCAACATTTTTAATAACAGGGTGAGTTATTCTGCTATTCAAATTCAGTTAATAGCCATTTCTAACTTTCTCTCAGGTGACAGTCATTCCTCTTTGTCTTTTTTGAAATTTTGCAAGGCCTTCTTGAAGCGTACCTTTTTTACTCAGGCCCCCAGTTAAAGATCCCACCCCCTTGGGATCTGATTACTCTGTTACAAGCTCTTACCTTATTTCCATTTGAGCCTTTGGCTAAGACTGACCTTAAGTTCTTGTCCTGGAAAACAATTTTCTGGTTGCTGTCTGCCAGATGAGTATCTGAACTCCCAGCCTTGCTCGAGATCTCCATACTTGACCTTCCAGAAGGATAGGGTTTAATTACAAAAAAAAATCATCTTTTTTTACTTAATCCAACATAAATCAGGTTATCAATTTACCTGTGCTGTTTCTGAAATTTTCAAAGGAAAGTACATGCTGCATCTTCTGGATGTATATCGGCAGCTTAGATTTTATCTGCACAGAACCAAAGATTTCAGGAAGACTGACCAATTATTTGTATCCTTTCCAAGAACAAATTGGATAAAGCAGTGCCTAAAGTGACTCTGGCTAAGTGGTTGACTAATTGTATATCTTTTGTTTATAAAGAGAGGTTTATCTTTTCTTAAGCTTTCTGTTTATAAAGAAGGAAGTTTATCTTTACTTAAGCTTCCCAAAGCACATTCCACAAGGTCTGTAGCCATTTCAGCTGCTTTCTTGTCAAGAGCATCCATGGATGACAGTTGTGCAGCTTCCACTTGGTCCAGTGCTCATACCTTTATTGCTCATTGCAAGTTAGACATACTTTCCAAAAATATGGCAGCATTTGGTTCCACTGCATTCCACAATATCCTTCCATGAGGACCACTCATGGTTCATCTAGCTGGAAATTCTGTCCCATCAATTGAAGAATGAATGAAAAAGACAACATTGGATAAAAAAGTTATGTACTCACCATAACGATGCATCTGTGTTGTCCATTTTCATTCTTCCTCGAATCCCCACCCTCCAACCCCCTTCCTTTTCTTCCTAGTGAAACCTAAGGGATGTCCCCTTGGGAACCCACCTGTTCCTTGTTTTAGCTCCAGCCTTTCCATATATCTTATCTTTATATTGCCTTTTCATAATGCTATAGTGTCATACATACATACATACATACACACACACACACACACACACACACATATATATATATATATATATATATATATATATATATATATATATATATATATATATAGTAATGTTAGGGCAGCAGTCTTGATCTGAAGTAAGTCAGGATGGTGGGGCATTGTGAGCAAAGGGAAGAGCTCGGGAGCTGGATCCATGAGTCTAGTGTTAAGTGGCAGAGTTGAATCTGAGGTCGGATCCAAGAGCAATGGACAACACAGATGCATCATTATGGTGAGTACTTAACTTTTGTTGTTTGCTGGGAGGCAAGCTCTTGCAACCCTTACACCGCTTTGACTTTAAATATACCAACTCTGACATCACACAACAGTGGGAAAATGGGAAAATTCCCTTATCTCACCTTATCTCACTGTCTGCAATCTCAGAAGAAAGGCACTCTGTACAGTAAGTTAGCAGTGTAAAGGAGGGGAACATACCCATTCACATACACTGCTACATTCAAATGAAGTGCGCTAAATCAGCCATCTGAATCCAACAATATAAACAAATTTGATGGAATGCAGCAAAAAGTACAGTTTTGTACCTACCATAAATGTAGATGTCCGATAGGTATGCAACTGCAGTCCTGACATATGGGTTGTCCTGCCTCAGGCAGCCCTTTGGTCGGCCGGATTCCAAAGTCTGCATCTTCTTCAGTGTTTCTTGACCCAGATGCCAGGTGCCCTCTAAGGAAGGCTAAATTTTGGAAATAGAGAAAAGATTCCAGACAAGTACAACAACATAAAAAACAAATACACCATAAAAGATTACCCCAGGTAGCTAAAATGAGGGGTAGAAACCCAAAAGAATACCACAGAGGGGTAGGTGGGAGGGAAAACCTGACTGCAGTTGCATACCTATCGGACATCTACATTTATGGTAGGTACAAAACTGTACTATGTCCTTCAAGGATGCAACTGCAGTCCTGACATATGGGTTGAATACCATAGCCAACCTGGGGGTGGTAGGCACTAAGACAAGGATGGTGTAGCTAAAATGCCCTGCAGGACTGCAGAAGCAAATCCTGCTCTGGATCTGGAATATAAAGGCAGGTTGTAATGTTTGGAAAATGTATGCACGGAGCTCCATGTAGCAGCTTCTAAAATGTCCTTTGTTGCCTCTTAAAAAAGCTGTGGAGGTGGCTGTAGCTCTGGTGGAATGTGGCCTGATGTCAGCTGGCACAATTTTTCCATGAAAAGAGTAGCAGAATCGAATGCAATTTCCAATCCATTTAGAAATTGTCTGTTTGGAAATTGCTTTTCCCTGCAATCCAGCAGCATAAGCTACAAATAGCTGGTCAGTTTTTTCTGTCCAAGTAGTAGCGCAACTGTCTGTGTATGTCCAAGTTTTATGGAAGAATATGAAAGGCCATTGTGGAGCATTTCATCCAAATATTCTAAGATCTGTGGAATGCTCATCACTGATGGGTCTTGACCCTTTTGCTGTTCCAGATAAGAAATCTCTTCCATTTTGCTGAGTATGCTTTTCTAGTGGAAGGTCTGCGCCTCCAGGATGATATCTTTTACCCTTTTGGAAAGTGTATCCTGGGAATAGTCATGGAATCTCAATGTTTTCAAGCTGGGGTGTAGTGTCCTGTAATTGTGCTGTGTCAGAAGAAGTGGCCATTGAGGAAGTGTGTGTCAAGCCGTAGGCAGTGGGGTACAGTGTTGTCTTGACCAGTCTGGAGCTATCAGTATGGCTTTCGGTTGCTCTGTCTTGATCTTTAGTAACACCTTGGTCATCAAAGGAAGAGGTGGGAAGGCATATAGTGTTAGAGAGTTCCAACTGAAAGAGAGAGCGTCCACCTTCCATGCTTGAGGATGGTATGTCCTTGTGCAAAACCTTTTCAGATGGTGATTGAGGTGGGAGGCAAAAAGATCTATGTCCGGCCTTCCCCATGCTTGAGTTATTTGTAAGAAAATGTCCGGATGCAACATCCATTCATGTGGATCCATGATGTTTCTGCTTAGGCTGTCCGCCAGAACATTGTCCTTCCCTGGTACAAACTGGGATTGTAGCTCTATTTTCAATTGTAGGAAATATCCCCAGAGATTCATGCCCAGTCTGCAAAAGAGGGTAGAATGGGTACTCTCTTGCTTGTTTATGTACCACATAACTGTGGTATTGTCTGTCTTTATTAGTAGATGGCCCTGATGCATGAATTTTCCGAAGGCCTTGATTGCATGTATCACTGCCAGCATTTCTTTTTGTGATGTGCAGGCTTTTTTTTTTTTGTGTCCATTGTCCTTGAATGCATCTGCCCTCCCCATGGTCTGAGGCGTCTGTTGTAATGGTTTGACTTGTATGAGGCTTGCTGAAAGGCAGACCTTTGTTTATCTGGGCTTGCTTGAGCCACCACAAGAAATTCCTTTATAGGCATGGAACGAGTGGGATCAATGCTTCCAGGCTGTGGCTGTGCAGAGACCATAGACTTTTAGATACCATTGTAGTTTCCTCATATGCAGCCTTTGGAATCAGAAGAATGCAAGATGCCATGAAACCCAGGGCCTGCGGATTTTCCTTGCAGTCATCTGGGTGTGAGTTGCCAATTTTCTGAAGTATTCTGGTAATTGTTTTTGTTTTTCTTTGTCAGGCCATCTGGGTGTTTGTGTCCAGTGTGGCACCCAGGAAAGGTATTTGTTGGGATAGTAAGACTTGATTTTTGAATATTGACTGTGTATCCCAAGGCCTGCAGTAGGTGAATGACATAGTCAAGTTTTTTAAAAGGCTTGTTGGCTGTCCGCTTGTATAAGGCAATCGTATAAGCCAAAAGGCAATGCTATGAATTGATAATTGTCTGATTGGGACATGCAGGTATGCCCTTGCCCAGCAGAAGGATTTCTTGGAACAAGGAACAGTCTTGAATAAAATGGCCTTGTTCTGCAGAAGGAATTTGAAGTAGGTTTGTTATTTGTTTGAGTGCTTCTGCCCTTTGATTTGGTGGCAGGTTTGGCTTGCTCTGTCTTGCTGGTAGTGTATGAAAATGGAATCTGTATCCTTTGTCTATTATGTCCAGTATCCCATTGTCCTTTGTGTAATTGTACCAATTTTTGTGAGAAAGAAGATAATTCCAAAGCCCAGGTGCTTCTAATTGAGCCCTGGATGGCGGAGTTAGAGTCAAGTCATTGAGATTGTCCCTGTGGAGCAGTGGAAGGTCCTGCCCCACCTCTCTGGTTCGGAGACTGCCATTGATGTCCTCCTCTACTGCCACATCTGTTTTGCAGAAGGCCAATTCCTGCTCAATCTTGGTGGCTCTACCTGGAGGAAATCTTTGACTGTTTGCACTGATTTGTCCTTTTCCTCTATTTTCTTTAAAAACTCTTGTGCAGTAGCACCAAATAGCTTATGTTTCTCTAGTGGCCAAAAGCTTAATTTTCACATGGTCTGGCAATGTTTGTTCCTTTAACCAAGCATGTCTCTGTCATTGCTGCTCTACATGAAGCTTCCAATGCATCATATCCACACTGAAGGAAATGGTTGCTAACCTGCTGAGTATTATGAACCAATTCCTGCAATTCTATCTAATGGTTCATTCCTGATACTGAATCATATGAAATAGATGTATATACTTTCTTGCCCCTAGAATCTCTTTTCTTAGCAGTAGTGGAGGAAACCCGTTTAGGCCCCTGAGAAATAGTTTCAGGGTCAGCAGTATGAAATTGATGAGTGTCTGGGACCCTGTAGTACCTGTCTGGCTTGACAGGAGCAGGGGGGAAACACTAGATTCTAAACATCATCTTTTAAAATTGGAGGAATAGCTAAGGGTCTATGCTGGGGTAGCTTTAAAATTCTAACCTTTTCCTATTCTTGGCCTTGCCATTTGAAGTGTTCCCTCATGGAATGAAGCATTTCAAAGGAAAACTCCTCAGGAGGAGAAGCAGAGGGAATGGATTCCTCCACATCAGAATATTTCACCTGAGGCCTCATCGGAGGGGATGAGGCTGAGAACCCTAATTAAAGAATAAGGTCCTCAGCTAAACGGATTCCAGATAAACAGATCTTGGAGGAGAGCCTTAGCCTGTTTGGCAGCCTTATGTGTAGGCCTTAATGACATAGACACTGGTGGCCTTAGTCTTATCCACTGAAATGGTGTCAGAAAAATCCTGGCTACGGTCTCAGAGGGAGAACAGGAACCTGGCCTCGAGTAACAGTCTGTTAGGTAAATGTGCTGAAATTTAAGACTGTGTCTATTGAAAGAAAAGCTGCACAGGCGAGACATTGTGTTCTTGGCCTAGGCAGGGTAAGCAGTAAGAGTGGAAATCCTTATCTGACATCGGCTGTGGAGTCTTCAGTAGCTGAAAACACAGGAGCTGGCCGACCGGCACTTGAACTGTTTCTGCTTAGACTGAAGAAGATGGCATCCCAGACTTTGGAATCTGACCCATATGTCAGGACTGCAGTTGCATCCTTGAAGGACATCTAAATGTTGACCAAATGCAGTTCAACATTATGAAACACTGTGTGTGCATGCATATTGTCAGATACTTACATACATATGGACAGTTCAGAGTAACCAATATTCAGTGAGCTTATTTTTGCAGAGTGGAAGAAAACTGTAGTGCCCAGTGAATCCATGCATACTCAGGATAGATATGCAAACTCTACACAGACAGAGACCTGAGATCAGGATTTAATGAAGGATCCTGGAACTGTAAAGCACAGATCTTAACCAATGAGCGATTGTGCTAACTATTTCAGGAACAACAGATCTTTTGTAAAGACACTATTAAACAAGCATCAGAAAATGAAGTGCTTAAATTGTGGTATTTTACTAGAGTACAGCTTGCAGTCTTAAATTTAAATTGTTATACCTAATGACCCTTAAAATCTTTCTTGCAGGTTCTATGAGAACTTCAGTCCTGCAGGATGGACTAACTTCACACTGCAGTTTTTGCCAAGTTTTTAAGCACAACCTGGATAACTAGATGGAAAACAGAAAATATACCCCTGGGATTCCACCCATGTCCCTGCTGGACAGGGGCATCAGGTGCTGATTTGTCTAAACATGGGCTAACCTCTTGGCTAGGCTTATAAGGGCCTTGGGGCCAATAGTCTAGTAACCTCCTATGAGCCTGTGGCCTAGATTGTTGTTGAAAAGGGACCCAGGACCAGCCCATCTACCCAGTAAACAAATCAAATAAATAAGTAAAACAACAAGGTTATATTGAGTAGGGTATGTTACAAAAGCCACTTCTGAATCAGTTTCTTTTAGATATAGGATACAGACAGTACCCTTTGACTTATTTTGCAGAAAAATGCAACAGCATGTGTGTAATGTCCTTTCCAAATATCATCTTACTTGAACTCTCTCAGTCAAAATACCCCATGTTTATTGATGCATTAAAAATTCAACACTTAAAATTAGATGAAAGTATAATAAATGGTTACCTGCCAATAATGATGATGATCAGACAGACTGGGCAGATTAAAAATAAGTTTGAGCGAGAAAGAGGGAACAGGGTGGGGATTAATTTCCTCTGTAATTTCTTTTTTTAGTTTTACAGAACACTGGATCACTTGTTCAGTAGCATTGCATGCAGGTGGAATGAGGGATACAAGAATGTCTCTTACAACCACTTTTGCATCAGTGTTTTTCCTTAGTGTATACATTCAGAAGTAACAGCAGTGGAATACAGTGCTTGAATTCTACTTCTTTGATATGCTATTATATTAGGGGTGAGAATCTCAGACAATGGATGGATTCTTTAGGGCAGTTTAGCCTTCCACTCTCTGTTGAGTAATGACCAGTACTAGGTTTATGACATTGCCAGGTCTTTCTTAATGACTGCTGCCTTAGGGGAGCCAATTTTCATCTGAAGTGGGTGGTGAAAATGTGAGTAGTTGTTTTCTCACCAATAAGGGATTTTGATGACTATGGTAAGTCCAAGTTATAATACTGTATTCCTTTTATTGAGTAATTACATTTGTAAATCAGTGCATCTACATTAAAAACAAGCCACATTATGACATTGTTTTTTATTATCTCTAGATGTATACAAATCTAAAAAGTAACTGACATGGGTTTGAAAGTTTTTTTTATCTCATGATGTGCTTAGACTTAAACAGCAACTTTCAATTACTTGAAATGTGTTATTTGTTTTTCTAGTACTGATTTGGGACTTGAGCTTTCCTTTTGGTGCTAAGAGTGAGGAAAGGTGAGCAAACTCTTAGCCTCCCACTATGATTGATAGCCCACTCCTATACTGATTTGATTACATTAGCCACTTACATCATCTAACCCAACCCTGGGCCCCATGGTACCATCCTCTCTCTGAAGAGATTGGTTAACTGCCCTTCTACCTGATCCCTCCCAGTTTCCATCCCTTTATCTAGCCAGGCATAGAGCTATATAGCCCTCTTTTGCACTAACTTTACTACCTGGAACCTGGAGAGAAAGAATCTGAACAGAAAAGCCCTCAATAACTCCTCGACTCAGGAAGAAGCTTGACAGTGAAGACCCCAGAATGGAATACCATAAAACTATGCTCTAAAACCACGAGCATTCCACATCTTATTGCAGCTACCCCACAGCAACCAGGTGTAAATACTGTAGCTACTGAGCTCACATTTAACAAAATTTCTATAATCTGCAGTACAATGAAAATTGTTGTTCCAGGGCACCACTCCACACTGCTATATTCTTCATACCATAGGGACAGTTTACATATGCTCAAAGAAGATCTGAGATTCTTAAGATTTTTAGAAGTTCTTGTATTCTTTGCATTTCAACATTTGGTGGATTTTTATTCCATGGGGACAGAAAGCCTACACAAAAGATTTTGAGGTCTTAAACTTTACTTACTTTTTTCCTCCTACTTGTGCATATCCACGAGCTGTGTAAAAAAAAAAAAAATAAGCACTGTGACTTTTTTTCCACTGTATGCTATTTCTGAGCAGACAGATGATCCGCTGTGGCGACCCCTAACCGGGAAAAGCCGAAAGAAAAAGAAGATGCTATTTCTCTGGATGCATGTATTGTTCAAAAATGAAAAACACCTAGTGTAGCTATTAAGTGACTACCTCCCCTGCATATAAAAAGGTCTGTCTTCATTGAGAGGAAGAAGAATGGGGACTCATCACATTAATCATGTGTATAAGCCTCTTATAAGCAGGCACTGTAAATTTTTTTTTGTCATACAAGAGAATATTAACCTTTCATATTATATGTCAGGGGATAATGAGCCCTGTAAATGTGGGCAGAGCCTCTCATTTTACATGTGATAGACTGGAAAAGTTCTGTAATAAAGCTTTCATATTTGGCTGCAAGGAATATGAGCCCCACTGTTGCAGACACAGCCTCTCATCTTACTTGTGTTACAAAACAGACTAATAAAGTATGGTGATAGCCTGATAAAGCAGTCATTTTCAGTGTTCAAACTGCAAACCACTCTATTAGATGGACCTGATGCAGTTCAGACGAAAGTGTTTTCTTAAATATAGTTCTATAGGCTGCTGAGCTGGTAAACCTTCATGGGTCTTTCAGGAATACTCAAATAAGGGACTAACATCTAAGCTTTGGTATTGGCTCCTTGTTTTTCCATCTCCCAGATTTTCCTCCAGTCAGCTCCCATGGACCCTCCAACCATTGTTTGTAACTGCCTTCAGAGAATGGGCAAAACTATACATCAACACTCTGACTGGTGACCGAATGTTCTCCAGCAAGGTATTAATGTATAAATAATGCCTGCTGGCAAACAAGTCCACTGCTTCACGGCAGCATATCAAGCTGCTGTGGAGCTCAGACTGCAAAAAAAACCTAATGGCTGCCATTATTTTTGTGCTTGCTAAGCAGCGGTCCTGTTGTTTAGCGAGCATAAAAAAAAAAAAAAAGAGAGAGAGAGAGACTGTTTGTGTGTGTGTGTGTGTGTGTGTGTGTTTGTTTGAGTGAGAGAGAAAACAAGAGTGATGTTGTGTGACTGAATGCATCTATGAAAGCAGAGGAGATTCTGTTTGTGAGAGACTGAGAAAGAGGGTGAGACCATTCTTGTATGAGTGAATGTGTGTATGAAAGCAGAGGAGACTATATATGTGAAAGCAGAAGAGACTGTGTATGGGAGAGAGAATGGGCTGTATGTAAAATTGTTATGTTTTACTTGCTTATCATTTTTAAGCACTATATTATTTTTTATATATTTTTGATGTAAAATGATTCCTCCAACACCATTAACATATACTACAGCAAGTCTGAAACATTAGGCGGAGGAACTATTTTACATTCAAAATATATAGAAAATAGTACTTTAAAAAAATAAATAAAATAAGCAAGTAAAAAAGAACAATTTTAAAGAGAGTGCATTCTCTAAGTGCAATAATGCCCTCCAGGATTTGTGTTAATTTATAATTAACACCCTTCCATGGATGTAGAGACCCTCTGCCTGCAGCGGCAGGCCTCATAACACCCCTGGGCGGGCGTTAATTACACATCAACACAATCATTGCGTACTTAAATAACTGACCTGTTGACAGTAATGTATTACAACAAGAACACTCGTCTATCTACCTGCTTAACTGAATAAACTACTGAAAACTTCAACAAGGTGTCTTTATTCCTCCCATAGGGAGGTTATCAGAGAGAGATTCTCCTAGATCTGCTAGCTAAAGTGATTTTATCTGGACTTATTCTTTATACTGTGTTCCTTTCATTTAAATGGGTAACTTAATAATTTGCCTCCAAGGCATAAGAATCCCTTGACAAGCATTACATTTTGTTTACAAAAGAAATGAGCTGCTCTTAATATAGGTCTGTTGCAGTACAGGATTTATCTTTTTTTTTTTTTTTTTTTTTTAATCCCGTTTTGGTAGTTGAGTAAAACCCACCAGACCACTGGAAGTTTAAAGCAATCGCCCAGACAGTAAAAAGCCTCTTCTATGAAAATCACTCTGAAAACTTTAACAGTAATGTTTATAATATCAGTAGCTAATTGATAAGGAATGCATAGAAGGAAACTATAGTGCATTGACCACCCTTGTATTATTTATACTATTAGTTATGTCTAACAACAATTTGCATTTAGGTTGCCGTGCTCCAGTTAATTTGTGCATGAAAGTTCATGATGTTTAATCTTAAGAGTCATGCCATTTAATACACATAAGCTGGCAAATTCTAGGAATTGGCTAGAAAGATGCTGAAGGTGATATGATTGAATTATTTTCTTTTAGTTCTTAGTAGATTAGTCAAGGGTCCCTTGCATGGCTCAGGACTTCATCACCAAGTTGAGGTTATAGTCAGTGTGTTTTGTATCATGAATATTGGTTCACAGATTCATAGGTTGTTGTTAGACTAAATATCACCAGGGCCCTTAAAAGTCTAGCCATCCACCCCAAACCTTTTGTGTCCCAAGTATCATGGGCATCTGTTGGGGGGCATGTCAGTAGGGAGGTAACTAACGACTTGTTAGGGGGATGTTAATTATGATTATACTTTTCTTATTGATGACCGCTGCCCATAAGGGACATGAGGGCCAGACCTGGGATAAATGTATGATTTCCCATCCAGTTGTCAAGGTTTCATTTGAATAGGGTCAGGCACAAACTCTGTTTTACATGGATGAGGAGCCTATTCCATAGTGAGAGAATCCTTTAGGGCACACATGTGTCTCTCTAGCATGTTCTGTTTATGTCAAAGTGAAGTTCAGATCCCTGGATCTTGTGTTTCTGCTACTGTTTGTTTTGAGCATGTGCAACAGCTCCATCAGGGCTGTGTCAGAAGAAGCCCTGTAAGCCAGGCAAAGATCCCTTCTCAGTAGCCACTAGGAGACTGAATACAGACAGAGACAGAGTCTGTAGGTGATCAGTGCGGGATGATATTCATGCCCTGAAATCTCCAGGTGAGAAACCTTTGTGGGCATTCCAACTGTTGCAAGTGTCTGGTTATATACATGCCAAAGGGGATATTGTATTCAGTGATAGGTCTGATAAGGACCAAACAGAGTGGTACTATAACTTATTGGACCTGGATACTATATCGTAACCTATAAGTTGGATGATATTTAATGATTTTCTTACTATCTTAGCTACATGTTGGTCAAAGGCAAGATTGCTGTCTTCATATGTTCCCACATCCCTTATTACTGGGTCGACACTTAGGGGTGCTTTATAAATGGAGTAATTTAATTTAGGTTGACAGTTTCCCAAAGGCATCATAATGCATTTTTTGGCATTGTGTTTTAGGCCATGGCTTTGGCACCAGTCTGTGTTAAACCCTCTTGCAAGGTGTTGGTGTCTTCAAGGGAAGTCTGTACTATCTCCCAATTTGCAGTCATCTGTGAACTTGCCTTGAATTCCAAGAAGTAAATCCCAAATAAGAGTTGGCACAGCACAGAGTCCTAGAGTGCTCTGCTGGTGACCAGTCTCTTGGTGGAGGCGGTTTCACTGATCCTGGCTTCTTGGGCCCTGTCTGGGAGGCAGCCATCAGTCCAGTGAGTTATGTAGGGAATTATGCGTAGTTCAGACAGCTAGTCAACAATGTCCAAGTGGGGTATTGTATCAGATGCCTTGGCTAGATCAAGATGCACAGTATGCACTGTTTTACCCTTGCACATTGCCTTGATGACCCTTTCAAAAAAGTTTACCAGGTTAAGTAGGCATGACCTTCCCTTAAAGCCAAATTCGGATGGTTCCCTGGGTCTGTAGGTTACCAGTGTCCATATTTATCATTTCCATGATAATTCGTTCCATGGCCCCAGTCTGTGCTGTTGCTGGTCTAAATGTGTGGAAGGCTATGTAATCTTGTACTGCTGGAGTACTTTCGACAGCATTAAACCCAGACTCAGTCACAGCAAATATGTCTACATTCTCCAAAGTGACGAGGGCTTGAACAGCGTGAAATTTTTTGTTTATGATCCTAGCATTAAATAACAGCACCTTAAGTCTGTTTGGAGGCTTTTTTACTATGTTGGTAGTTTTTTTTTCTTTTTGGCATTGCCTAAAAAAGGCTGTAATGGGGTGGAAAAAGTTTTAGCCAGTAACCAAAAGCCTTGAGGTGGGGGGCAGGTGCAGCCCATTCTTGGAAAGCCAACATGGTTTGTTATCCATGTCCTCCCATGTTGACAGATATTGGATTCCCCTGAAGTGACACCAGAAACTAAGCCAATTATTGAAATCAATCATTTTATGTTCATACTTTGGCATTATCTCTGGTAAAGGTAGAATGCTGTTCATTGCAAGGCTCATACCTGTGAGACGTATTCCTTGAGATCCATTGTGGCTGTTTTCATATAGTCCAATGAGGTATGTCTCAGGTCATTTACACCCACATGTACTATGATAAAATAACATTTTACCTGGGGTGCAGTGACATGAGTGCATGTGTGATATAACTGTTGTCTTCTCTTTGTCTAACCTGATGAGTGGGGCATCTATGTGTCACACAATGGCATCCCCAGTGACAAGAGTATTAGGTAAAGTATATGCTTGCCTTATGGGCTTTGCTTTTGGGGTACCATTGGGTGTAGGCTTGTGTGAGATGTTGGATATTGCTTTTGGTGCATGTTTTAGTGATTGCCAAGGAGGAGTGTTGCCATTATGTGGCTTTGGAGGTCTTTGAGATTTGGGGAGGTTTCTTTTAGGTGCCTCAGTATAAGAAAATCTGTATATGTGTTGAGCAGTATGTGTGATGTGATGTATTATGGGTATTCTTGATAACCTTGTTTTGCCTCCAAGTAAGTTATTTACATCTCTTGTATACCATGTTATTTTCTTTAACAATTAACTGGTTGCCTGTGAAGATGAGACAATTGCTACATTGCTTTACGATGTCCAGATCTACCAAGCTGGCCACAGAGACATATCCTTGCATGTCCAAGTTATCTGGTCCTATAATAGGGTGGTCTGTTTAGGATTAAGGATTGGGTTTTAACAGAGGTCTCCTAGGTTAGTTTCTAGGGTTAAGGGGAAGATATTATATAGTGCTAGGATATGGTAATGCGATTCCATGAGCAAGCTATCTGCTCTAAGCTTAATTCTGAATAATGCCACACAGTGTAATAGGTTTTGGACCTAATCCTAACTTTATAGGCAATTTTACTGTCTAGGCATTTGTTACTATACAAGACACTGGTAACTGCCATTGATTGGTAGACAGATTTGTCCAAACTGGCATGATTTATACCAGAGAGAAAAAAAGTTTGAAAACTGATTCCTGTGCTTTCTAGCTAATAAACAATCACAAGTTTTTAACACTTTTATTAAATTATCACTTATGCAATAGGTAAACATATATTTATGTAAAAGAAAAAAAAACGTTAATTTGTTCCCAGATACATACATGGTACACACATGTTCTTTTGTAGAACTATGATTAGTCCACCATTACATAAATTGCTCAATTCCTGCCTTCCCTTAAACCTCACTCCTCCTCCATAACATTATTTTGCAGATGTTGTTCCCACAATTTCCATTTATTTCTATGTAATTTGTTCCAACCCTTTCCTACACAGCCCACTTCCAGTCCTTTTATCTCTGTTACAATATTCAATCATTCAAATAAAGTTGGTTTAAACTTTGATTTCCATTTTCTAGTAATTGCTTTTTGGCAGCCACCAGAATTAAACTTAGCAAAGCCTTACTATGTCTAGCAATTCAAATCCTGTATCCCAGCTGAAATGAATCATTCCTTAATTACACACGTTTGCTAACCCAATATTTCTGACAGAGTACTCTGCAAAGAATTTTTAAAGTCTGCCAACTCATTACACTCCCAAAATATATGATTCAGCTGCCTCTTTCTTCCCCACCAAACCTTGAACATTTCCCATCTCCCTGAGGAAAAATTCTTTGGAGACTGCTTGGAGTATAAAAATACCTATGCAAACACTTCCAAGCAAAAATTCTAAATCTTTTAGACTTTGTTGCATACTTGGGAGTCATCTATATGTCCTCCTGTTGTTCCCTTATAAATTGCTTAACCATACTCTCTTACCAGTCTTCTCTAACCTCCTCTGATTGAGTTATATAGCTACTGTGCAATATTTTATACTCCCTACTAATTATCCCTTTTTAACAGCAGTTTTTATTCTAGACTCAACTAAAAACTCTACCAGGGCAGGACTTTCACTTAGGATTCCACTATCCCTTTCTCTTTGTCTATATTCTGATACCAATTCCTGATAGGGAAAGCAGTCTCTGGCCTGCAGTCTAAATATTTTCTTGGTCACTTCCCATTATGTTACTTTTCCCTCTCTAGTTATTTACTCCTAATGCTTTGGTTCTTTTGCCAATTTTCTCCAGGAAATTCCACCCCCTCTTGCCTATTCTCTGTACCCCTAATTACAGTCATCCCTATCAGCAAAATCTCATTTCTCCATTTTTGTGCTGGCTTAGTTCTTAGAATACTTTCTGCTACTTTATGAATATAATTTTTGCATGGCTGCTATTATTCTTCTTCAGGATCGCATTCAAAATCCCATACTCTCCTTATTTCTTGAATTCCCCCTTGTTTCATCATCATTCATTCCCAGTTTGAATTACAGCTTTCTGCTTGTGTTATGTATATGAGCTTTAACTGTGTAGCTCAGAAATATCCACTCATATCAAGTAATCCTAAACCCCCTTGTTCTATTGGAAGGACCAACTTAATCCCACTTAACTCTTGCCCTCCAACTCTTCCAGATAAATTACTTCAACTCTTGATTAATTAATGTTCCCAACTTCTCATCTGGCTGATAAAAACACGCCTGATATGTATATAAAACTAAAGGGACTAAAAACATTTCACTACTTGTATCTTGCTATCCACATCCATAAGTAAGAGTTTCCAGTTTCTCATTTTTTGTATTATCTTTTGTTTAGTCTTTTACCAAATATCTTTAGCTGCCATAACAGCAGCCTTTTTAATCCATATTCCTAAATACTTATTTTTATTGTGTCCCCATAAACATGGGTATTGCTGAACCAGTTCATGTGTAGGTACATAATTTACAGCTATAGCATTTGTTTTATCTTCATTGATTTTATAACCCTAAAAGATTTGAAACTGTTTCAAAATGCTGCACAACACTGAGATGTCCTTTTCAGGTTTTACCTGGTACAAAGTAATATTGTTTGCAAATAAAACTAACTTTTCTTAATACCATATGAATTATATCCTTGAATTTCTGAATCTCTTATTTTCCATGTCAAAGGCTATAAAGCAAATTACAAAGGGGAAAGAGGACACCTTTGTTTGGTTCCTATGTCCAGACACAACTTATCAGAGAGGAACCCTTCCACTTTAATTCTTGCCACGATCCCTCATATATTCTCCTATTTAACCTTATTATTGTAGCTGGTAATGCAAGTGTTTCCAATAAATAATGACAATTTGAGTTCCCTGGAGTGATTCCCAACTTGGAGAGACCAGGTAATCACTTTCTGCCACAAGATGGATGATCCTGGATTTTCTTCTCAAGTGCAGGTTAAACAACAAACAACAAGTCCCTGGCTATCTGGATGCATATGAAACTATAAAATCCAATAAACAAGAGAAATTATTATTTTTTGCCACAAAATTAAATACATGCTTTAAAAATGCTCAGAACAGTAATCACTCTATAAAGCAAGTACAAGTGCAGTGAATCAAAAAAATATTCTTATTTTAGCTCAGGTAGCTGTGAGTGCAATTAAAACACTTGAATAATTTGCAGAGTTCTTTGTAAGTGAACACAGAGCCTTGCAAACTTGCCTGATTTATAGTACACAAAAAGCTTGTAAACTGACTCCTGTGCCCGGTAGTGAATATACAACCACATATTGAACTCTCTGGAGTGATTCCCAACTCAGAGAGACCATGTAAACACCTTCTGCCACAAGACTGCTGATCCTGGATCTTCTTAAAGTAAAAGCACAGCAAACGTAGATTTCATGTGCAGGTTAAGCAACAAACAACTAAGTCCCTGGCTAATTTGCCCTTCTTCCAAGGTGATTTGGAGGCAAACAGAACTAAAACAGCCAACAAACAGGGGAAATTAGCTACTTTTTACTGTTACCTGGAGAATGGTACTTGCCTTTTTGATACTCCCATATCATGAATCTGTGAGCTGTCTGCTCTTTACTCTCCCACAAGACCTTAACTTTACCTAGGGTTGCCACCTTTCATTGTGGTGAAAACTGGACTTAGGTCACACTCCCTCCCGCATCATATAACCCCACCCAGTTTCTGCCCATTCTGTGATGTCGCCATCATGTCATCTGAGGGGAATGCCATCTTCTTCTGTTCTTAATTACGTTTTTCCTGAGGATTTACTATGCTTTTTTTTTACAAACAACATAGTAAATCTACAGATTTAAAAAACTTCAATAGTCTATTTCTCTTTCTGAAACAGAATACAAGAGTTTGTACAGTGTTTTCTGGACTACCGGACAGTCAGTTTGATTTCTAGATAGTCTGAAAAAAACAGATAGATGGCAACGCTAACTTTACCTCTTCTATCATCAGAAGCATAGCTGGCTGAAAAAGCACACTGTGCTGGTTCTAAGAACCAGCACCCTACCCCCTCAGTTCTTCAACTGAAGAGCAAAAAAAAAAAAACATTTCACTGTAATTAGCCAATCGCTACACTGTAGTGATCAGCTTTTTACAGTTTGATCCAGGCCCTCCCAGCTCTTCCACTGAACAGCAAAAAAAGGTCTGTTCCTTCTGTTGGCTCCTCCCCCTCCCTTCTGCCTCAGCCATTCAGGTCCTGTTTCTGTGCTGTGTACCAACCCTCCTTCATACCTCTCAAGTGTACCTCATTACGAGTCTTAAAAAGTTCATGTTCCTCGAAGTTCCTCAAAGTTCCAAATTGAAAGAGTTTGTCACACATTCAGTGTTAGGAATTTTTTTAAGTGAAATCCATGGTAAATAGAAATTAATCATATTAATTCATTAAAGGATCTTCTTATAAGTAAAACCAGCATATTTTAACCATCCTATGACCTTCCTAGCTGAAGTTGTTAGTAAGCCATTAGTATGTGTTCCACAGTTTGCCCATTTGTTCCACATTATGAAGGTGAGTGTTCCTCATTTTGGAGATGGAAGGTTGAGAGCTATGCCCTCCTTTCACATTTTTTATTTAAAAAATGATTTATTTATTTAAACTGTGCAATCAGTTGCTACAGTTTATACCCTGCCTGCATGGAGTGCTGTGGCTCTCATGTTTTAGTCACTCACAAATAAATACATTCTTTTAAACTGTACCAAACTGCTTGTGACAAATGTAACAGTTACTTCAGTTTGTGCACTGCCTGAATGGAGCATTACAACTCTCAGATTTTAGTTAAGCAGTGCTCAGGGGTTGACTGTAAATGCAATTTAAAAGCTGGTATTGGATTAAAAAGAGAAATCTGAATCAGATGATCACCACACACACACACACACACACACACACACACACACACACACACACACACACACACACACACAGACACTTTGCACCTGGGGCAGTTGCCCTTCTCACTCTGCTCTGGCTATGCTGCTGTCAATCATACACGGCTGCTTTTGTGACAGGGGTGAGAAATACCAACTAAAAGTTAATTGAAGTGTTTGCTGCTCTTTTTTGTTACTGTTGCAGTTAATATGACTGGGACAGACCTTAGCTGTTTTACATGAAGTAATAAAAAAGGGAAATGATAAATAAAATGGTAATTTTGTACCAATTATTGAAACTTGGACCACTGCATGAGGATGAGCCATATGACTAAGATGCCTTTTATTTTGGCAGCTTGTTAAGGTGATGTGTTAAATCACTTGAGGTACAAATGCTGCTGTAACACTATTTATTCTACAATATACAAAACTTGTTTACAACTGGTTATGTCCTGAACATGTTTTCTGTTTTTTTGAGCAGGACATAAACCAACATTTTCTTTTTCTGGGGCCTGTGTCTCAGTACTGCTTCATACATTTGTATCTGTAGTATTGCTTGCTTGACAGAGGTGGTTGGGTAACTGTATTGTTTGCTACAGTCATAACTTACATCTGTTCAGTCATTATGAGTTGCTACTTACTCTGATTACTAATACAAGTTTTTTTTAATTAGTAACTTTTTATTTATACGGTCTTGTAGCTGGCTGATTTTTTTTTTAATTTATGCAACAATAATTTCTTAAGTGTGCAGTATCTCTTGAGTCATATTCCTTAACTGCCTTGAAGTTACCATTAGCAGGATTACACAGGTTACTGCACTAACCATGCATATTTAATGGTTATGGTTAAATTATCATGAAGGTGGGAGATTGCAGACACACACATTGCATGAGCATGTAATGCTCATCATACTGATCACTGCTGCAGTATCCTTAGCTGTATGGGTTATATTCTGCCAAGGATATAAGAGGCAGCCACCTTCCACATGCCCAAACCATCAGTCATCTTGAGCTGAGCTGACTAAAAGTTAGGTTTGGGTGTCAAGCCCTTCTGAGCTTTCCTGCTGCTGAAGAGTAGGCTGCTCTGCGGCATTTGATTATCGACAGTCAGCTTGTTCTCTTGGGAGAAAAACCTTCCATTTAAAAAAATGTTTGTTAATATTTTCCTGTTTAAGCTAGGAGTTTGTGTTTTAACAGACTGTCATGAGGTTGTACTGTACTCAAACAAGAGAGTAGTCTTTTCCTGTCAGTTTAAAAGTTATTCAAAGTAACTTTAAAACATTTTTTCCCTGTGGAGAAATTGTTTATTTTACTTATTGGAGTTGGCAAAGTGTTTTAAAGTGCTTTTTTACAGTGTCTCTGTGTGAAAAAAGTGACTTTTAATTTGTATTGGATTTTGCTGTTTGTTTTCTCTAAGAAAGAGGCACCATTTTTGGGTTGAGCATGGAAAAAATATCAGTCCCACTGTCTGTCGTCCTTCCAGCCACAAAAAGAAAAAGTTAAGCAAACAGTCTGTCACCACAGCAGGCAAGGAATTTCCCTCAGCCTCAGGTGGGTGTCTGTGCTGTGTCTGTTTTTTGTTCTTCAGACCACGCATCGTTTACCCTGGATCCTTTTTTGTGTCATCTACAGCCACTATGAACCGGGGGTTAGCCATGTTCTCTGCAGCTCTTGGAGTCCTCTCAGAGGGCAAGGGAGAGCCTCTCGTTGGTCCTTGTTTTATCAAAAAATTGTGCCCATGACTGGGGTAGCTGCTGCTGCCACCACCATTAATAAAACTGGTGTCCCCACTTTTTCTGCCAAAAAGATTATTTTTATACTTTTTGGTAAAAGAGAGTGTGATACATCTTTTCCCGAAGTGGTTTAAGATTCTGAATCCAGGCTGGAAGATGAAGGGACAGATACAGGGTTTTCTCCTCAGGCATCTGATTCAGACTCAGAGGAGAGTTCAGCTTCTGATTCTTCATGTGGGAGATTCTGTTTCTCAGAGACTATTTCCAGAATGTGTCAGTGTTTTCAGTGGGAAAATACTGAGGGTTTTCAGTCCCTCAGAAAATCCTATGAGCTGTTACAGAAGGAACTTCCAGAACCTTTACCCATTCCTCCTGTTCTGTCAGCTTTGGAGAATGTGTGTGTTACTGCCTGCAATTTTCCTGATACTCAGCCAGCTGCCCCTAAAGAGGCAGATAGGATGTATAAATTGGTTTACTATCATTTGCGCGAACAACATGCTGTCGGCAGTTATGCTGCCGAAAATCAGACTGCCTTTCGCAAAATGAAAAGTGAGTTGGATAGTCGAACACACTTATGCGAATGCAGTAGTGCATTCACATAAGTATGTTCGACTATATGTACGAGATTGCGGTACAGTGGGGATTGGAAATTCATCCATATCCCCACTGTAGTGCGATCTTGGAGTTGGAATATGTTAATAGCAGGGAGTGGGGGGTGCAAGGGGGGCTTGCCCCCCTGCAAAAACGTGATATGTCGTATAGGAGTTTGATTTACATCAGCTCCTGTATGGCTATCATGTCACATTTTCGGCGACAATGTCGACACAAATGTGTCGATCATTTGGGGCGACATTGTGTACACTCAAAATGTTTGGTTTCAGTTAAACTTTTCGTTATTTCGAACGGCAAATGTTTTGCCGTTCAAAATAATGATAGTAAACCGTATAAAGTTCCTCAGTCTTTTATGCTTTTATACAGTCTCCCCAAACCTGAACTAACAGCTGCAGCTTTAGTTAATCCTACTGCTATACTTCATGATAAGGATGGGGAGATTATTGATAAGTATGCGGAAAAAAGTGTATACGTTTGCAGTTTTACTTTTCAGAATTATGAATTGTCAGGCTCATATGTTAAAGTTTTATCTGACTATCTGTGAAAGTATGAGGAGTGTTTTGTTTGCAGTTCCTTCTTGTGAGGAAAAATTGGATTTAAATAGTTTAGATGTTAAGTTGTCTATCTCGCCTTCATTCTTGCTGGATGGGTTCGGAGCCGACCTCGGCCACTCTAAAAGCTCGAGAGTTGGTTCCACCGGCTCGAGGCTCCCCTTATATCCCACAATGCTAGGCGGTATTACCTCAGATCTCGTTTGCCGCTACAGCTATCGAGACGTGTTGCTTCACCGGCTTCAGGTTAGTGTAGGAAATAGTTTAAAAAATTGATTAAAAACCCTTTAAATTAGTTTTCCATACAGCTTCCCCTTACCTTAAGGTTTTTTTTATCCCTTTCTTCTAGTTCTTAACCCTTTTTACCTCAAGAACTTATAGTTCTTACCTTAGGCCTTCAGGCCCTCCCATCCCCTTGGAGTGTGTGTGTTTTCTGTAGGGTCTTTATAACACTAAATACTAATTTATTTAGTTTAAGTTTTTCTTTTTTAGTGTATAGTGTAATCGGTGTGTTTGTGTTTGTGTGTGGTTACACTTGTTCCTTGATATGTCCAAGGATTCGAAGGTCTCAGGCTTCAAGAAGTGTGACTCGTGCTGTCAGAAAATGTCTCTGACAGACGGTCACACTTCTTGTGTGTACTGCCTAGGACCTCTACACCTGCAGGACTCTTGTGCTGTATGCCATGGCTTCAGCCCTAGAGTCCTGCAGGAAAGAAAGAACAAGCTCATCTTAAGGGGCTTGCTTAAGCCTGAGGGTCCCCCAACTGCTTCTTCGGGTAAACCCTCTAAGGCTCCTAGGTCTTTGACTCCAACTACTGAGTCGACGTCTAAGACATCGAAGTCTACTACAACATCGGCTCCGGCTGGAGCCGATGAGACTCGAACTGCTACTTCTGTGGTTCCCTCGGCTCCGGCTGGAGCCGAGGCATTGGAATTATCTGAGTCGGCTCCGATCAGACCATCGGAACCGACATCTAGAAAGAGGACCAGGTCACCGTCCCTTGGCTCCGTTCATTCGGCTCCAGCATCTCCCTTGCTGTCTGAACGGAGCCATAGATCTCCCTCCTCTAGGTCATCGAGGCTTTCTGATCATGACCTTCAGAGGGTAGTGAGTCGACTTCTTAAGTCCGAGGCACTGGCCCAAATGCTTCAGAGCCCGACTCATCAGTCGATGCTTCACCCTATCCCTCAAAATGTTCCTCCTCCGACTCCTTTGAGCTCGGGCAGGCGTTTCGGAACCGAGACTGTGGTAGCGTCGGAACCGATACAATTGTCTTCAGTTCCGTCGTCGGCTCCGATTTCTTCCTTGGAGGAATCTCGGCGCCGAGCTTCCCTCGTCGGCTCTGAGGGGGTGAGTGGTATCGGACCCTTGTCCGACCCCGCTCTCCCTCTCGGCGCTTCGGCGCTGGTGAGTTCGGCTCCGACATCGGCCTTGGAGCCATCTCTGTTGGTGCCGAGGGAGGTTTTCAGCTTTGCGGAGCGGGGACCTTTGGCTCTGCCTGACAGGGGTGCCTTCGAGGTCATGCAGAGTGTGTTGGAACCCGGTTCAACACCACAGTCGGCTCCGTCCCTCCCTCTTCGGTGCCTCAGGTTATGTCTGCTCACTCCCTCATCCCAGACCGCAGAGAGCCAGCTCCTCAAGAATCCCCTGTGGGGATCTCATCCTCTTCCGAGGCCTCTCCTGAATTGGCAGGGGAGCCCCCTAGGAAGAGGAAGTGCAAGAGGAAGCACATAGACTCACCTGAGTCTGTCACCTCTGACACGGATTTAGAGGATTCCGAGGGTACTCCCCGTTCCCCTTCTGAAGATGTCTCCTTTGCAGACATTCTAGAGATCCTGAAACAGAGGGGAAATTGGCCAGCCCTTAACCCTTCGGAGGATGAATCTGTGTATCTTGAGGCGCTTGGCTCGCCCTTCCACCTCCTGGGTGTCCCCCTTGACTCCCTCTTGCAGGTGGTAGCGAAAAGGCTTGGCGGCTCCTGACTCTGTGGACCCCACCCCAGGAGACCTTCAAAGTTTATCACAGCACCAGCAGATAAGCAGTTTCTGACTAAGGGAGTTTCTGTGGATGCTATGGTGGTAGCTGCCACCACTAAGAAGGAGCTAGCTGATCCTTCGGTGCCTGTCCATCCCCATAACAAGGAATCTAGGTCTATGGACAGGTACGGGAAGCGGATGTTTTCGTCAGCGACCTTTGCTATGCGTTCGCTGAACTACCTCTGTCATTTCACTCGTCTTCAAAGAGACTTGATCAGTGAGATGTTAAAGGATCCTACAGCTGCGGGTTTTCAGGACAAGATGAACGCTCAGCTGGCTACCCTAAATTCTATAGCTAACTCCTCCATGCGCCTCCTTTCATATGCGGCTGATGGAGCGAGCAGAGCCACAGGGACAGGTGTAGCCTTACGGCATGCCTGGATGCGGCTATGCAATTTATGGACCCTTTAAAACGCTCTTTCACTAATTCCCCGTTTGATGGATCATCCCTCTTTGGTCCTCAAGTGAAAGAAACCTTGACGAGGTGCGAGACGGATGGCAAAACTCTTTCTGCCGTCGGAGTCCATTTTTCTACTCCTTCTAGGCCTTACCCCAAAGGCCAGAAAAGTGGGAAAATGTGGTTCCGCAAACAATCTCAAGGGACTTTGCCTGACGCACAGAGTCGATTCCCCTCCAGAGGCAGAGGGGGGAACAATAATGGTAGAAGTCGCCCTAGAGGCAGAGGGGGTCCGCAGAACCAGGGCAATCGAGAAACCTTTTCCGATAAGCCCTTCCAGCATCCCTGAGGTGTTGCCCGACTGTCCACCTTCGGAGGCAGTCGGGGGAAGATTGTCACTGTACCCAGAAGCCTGGCGATCCCTAACTCAAGACAAGTGGGTACAGTCCATCATTTCCGAAGGCTATTCCATTCCGTTCTTTCGCATTCCAAATCAATCAAAAAAATCCCTTCCAGATGTTCCACAAAGGGATCAAGCAGCGTTGGAAATATCAAAGTTGCTTGCAAAAAGAGCCATTCAGCCAGTGCCAGCAGACCAGCAAGGATCCGGAATCTACTCCAAGTTCTTTTCGGTTCCAAAGAAAACAGGGGACTGGAGACCCATTTTGGATCTCAGTATCTTGAACAAGTCTTTCAAGAAAACAAGATTTCGGATGGTCACGCTACAATCCATCCTACCCCTATTGGGAAAGGAAAACTGGATGTGCTCTATAGACCTCCAGGATGCGTACTATCATATAAAAATGAACAGACGCTCCAGAAGATTCCTCCGCTTCAGGCTGGGAACCAGTCACTTTCAATTCAGAGCCCTGCCCTTTGGACTCACCACTGCCCCCCCCGGGTGTTTACCAAATGCATGGCAGTGGTAGCTTCTCACCTGAGACGTCAAGGATTCCAGGTGTTTCCATACTTAGACGACTGGCTCCTCACAGCTCCTACCAAGCATCTTCTTCTACTTGCCAGAGACTACACCTTTCGCATTTTTCAAAAGTTAGGTATCTCAATAAATTAAAAGTCTGTTTTGTCTCCTTGTCGTGCTATTACCTTCATAGGCGCAAATCTAGACACAGTCAACATGTAGACTCACAGACCAAAGAATAGCAGACATACACAAACTGGTCTCCCTTCTCTTCCACAGCAACAGAGTCAAAGTCAGATTAGTTCTGAAAGTCCTGGGGATTATGGCGGCTGCTATCCCTCTACTTCTATTAGCCAGATTTCACATGAGAATCCTTCAGTGGATGCTCTTCACACAATGGTCGTACCAACAACTTCCGATGTCCCACACCATTGTGATTACGCAAGCATACAAGAATCATCTTCTTTGGTGGATTTCTTCCCCCCAGCTCTTCTTAGGAAGACCCTTTGTCCCTCCCCCTCCGGTTGCTACTCTGACAACGGACGCCTCCCTGATCGGGTGGGGGGGGGCCATTATCAGGGCAGAACAGTCCAGGGCATATGGCAACCAGACGAACGCCACTTGCATATAAATGTTCTAGAGATGAGAGCAGTGCTTTTAGCGTTGCAAGCCCTTCAAGGCTCTCTTCCCTTGGGAACGATAGCAATTCAGACGGACAACATGTCTGTAGTTTGGTATATCAACAAGCAAGGCGGAACCAGGTCCTACCCCCTATGTCGAGAAGCACTCAGACTGTGGCAATGGGCGATTTCTTCTCAGCGTTTTCTGATAGCAACGCACATCCCCGGGAAGTCCAATCTTATCGCGGACAAGTTGAGCAGAGCTATCCTCATGCCTCACGAGTGGTCTCTGAAAGATTCTATCTTGGAGAAAATTTTTCTCAAGTGAGGTCAGCCTTGCTGCGACCTTTTTGCTACTCCCCAAAACAGCAAGTGCAAAGATTATTTCACCCTCTTCCCATTACCAGGCCAGTCCAGCAGAGACGCTCTAGTCCAAGTTTGGCCCCGGGGACTTCTGTATGCATTCCCTTCCCACTAATCTCTCAAGTGATACAGAAAGCTATCGCTCAGAAGGCCTCATTGATCCTCATTGCTCCTTACTGGCCTCGACAGGTTTGGTTCCCCTTCCTACATCAATTTCTGTTGGAGCAACCTTGGTATCTGGACCTAGTTCCAGATCTTTTGATCCATCAATCGGGTCAGTTACATCGCTCTCCCTCTCTGAACCTCACTGCTTGGTTCCTCCAGTTCCAACCTTAGCCAGGCTTCCTCAAATATCTCACTCTGTTCGAGATATTTTGATAGCTTCCCATAAATCTTCCACTCGGAAGATTTATCTGAGTAAGTGGAAACGTTTCGCCTATTGGGCTCAAGGAAGGGACATAGATCCTTTCACTGCTCCCATCCAAACAGTCCTTGATTTTCTAGCTGAACTTTTCCATGCAGGTTCATCTCCTTCTACCCTTAAAGTTCAATTGGCAGCTATATTTAACTTTCATGTGGGCATCTCAGATTCTGCCATCATGTCTCACAAGCTTTGCAAAGCTTTCTTGAAGGGAGTTTTTCTTCTTAAACCTCCTATAAGAACTCCTCCCCCTTCTTGGGACCTTAATTTAGTTCTCACATCTTTGATTCTTCCTCCTTTTGAACCTGCAGCTTCCTGTTCAATGAAATTGCTATCATGGAAGACTCTCTTTCTGATAGCCATCACTTCAGCTAGAAGGGTCTCAGAGCTTCATGCACTCAGCAGTCAACCATGTTGTTTCATAAGGATAGGGTATCCTTATGGACCAATCCATCCTTTTACCTAAAGTAGCCTCTAATCTAAATCAAAACATAGACCTTCCTGTGTTTTTTCCTAACTTTTCTAACAGGTCTGAACAAAAATTGCATTGGCTAGATGTTCATCGTCAATTAAGGTATTATTTGGACAGGACCAAACAGATCAAAAAAACTGACCAGTTGTTTGTCTCTTATGCAGAAAGCAGAAAGGGCCTTGCAGTTTCGAAGGTATCACTCTCCAGATGGCTAACATCCCTGATTTCCTTTGTATATGAAATTAGACACAAAAAGTTGCCTGACAAAAAGGCTCATTCCACTAGAGCTTTGGCTACCTCTATAGCTTTCCAAGACAGGCTGCCTATTGATACCATTTGTGCAGCAGCTACATGGGCTACTCCTCACACTTTCATTTCTCATTATAAGTTGGATTTAGCTTCTAGACATAGAGCTAATTTTGGTTCCACTGTACTCAAGAGTCTGTTCCGATAGGCCACCCGGGTCAAGGTGCTAGGGACGCGGTCCCATCCAGCAAGAATGAAGGCGAGATAGACAAGTTAACATATAGAAGTTATGAACTTACCATAACGTTCCAAGTTAGTTGTCTTCTTCAGGCCCCTTCCTCCTTCCCCCTAGCCTGGACAGACCTAGAGGAGTTTGTTTGTGACCTCTCTTTCTACCACCTCTATTATATATATGTATATGCTATACTATGCATATATTCCCTCATCAGGTTTCAGGTCACCTTCTTCCTTTCCTTTTATAGAGGTGGGTTTTCCCATTTCCAGTAGTTCTGGATTTATTATTGGCTGGGCCTAGCTTACAAACGAGATCTGAGGTAATACTAGCATTGTGGGATATAGGAGCCTCGAGCTGGTGGAACCAACTCTCGAGCTTTTAGAGTGGCAACCCATCCAGCAAGAACGAAGGCGAGAAGAAGACAACTAACATGGAACGTTATGGTAAGAACATAACTTCTATTTTCATCAGTTACAAATCATTACTCATTGTCTATAGTGTGTGTACGTCTCATTTGATACTTCTTACATGCTATTGTCTCCGGTACTATTTTGAGGTGATGTTAAAAATTTGATTTTAAATTCTTCGTTGGATAGAGATTTAGGTTTTGGCACCTCTGCTGTAGAAGTGATCAAAAAACGTTATGAAGGGATGTTGTTGTTCTTCTTTCGGCTTTTCCCGGTTAGGGGTCGCCACAGCAGAACTCCGGTCTGCTAATGATTGGCAGTAGATTTTTACGGTGCCAAGGTGCCAGCCCAACCTTCAATGAAGGCGCGCCCATTCATGCATGTCTTTCGAACACCACTCGACCGCAGGGAGGACATGCAGACTCCACACAGAAGGCGCTCCAGCCGAGAATTGAACACTACCGTTGCACCACCGCTGCAAGTCAAAAAACGTTATGAAGGAAGAAGTCCTAATTTTCTAAGGGATTCTCTAACCCCTCATCCAGTTTTCGCAAAAGCAAAATAAACCGACTCAACAAAATGCAGGTAAACAGATATTTAAGAAGAAATAGCAAGGGGATTCCAAAAAGAATTCTGGAATCTCCCAAAACCAAGGACAGTCCAACAAGTCAGGATGACTATTTAAGGCACCTTGCCCCCTTCCAACCCTGGCGCCCCATTTCCCTTCCAGAAAGTCTGAATTTCTACTTTTCTTTATGGCAATGGATAGTTTCAGACAAATGGGTTCTGATGATCATTCCAGATGGCAGTGGGAGAAAATTCCTTTTTTCCAAGGGGTAATCCTTCATCCACAAGACCAGACTCTTATTTCCACCCGTCCATCACATGTTACCCCAGGGAGTGATAAAAAACAATTCCTTCTTTGCAGATGAGGAAATATTTTTATTCAATAATGGCTTTGGTGCCTAAGAAGAAAATGCTTGGAGACCTGTTCTGGATCTTTCGTTCCTAAACTTGCTTGTGATAGTGCCCAAGTTCAAAATGTTTTTTCACAACCTGTTACCTCTTCTTCCAATTCAAGTTTTCTGTAACACTAGATTTTAAAGATGATTATCATCACATCCCTCTTCATCCAGACTTCAGACATTTCTTAAAGTTGTGTGTTTGGATCACATTATCAGTTTTTTTCCCTTTGGACTATCCACTTTATCAAGAGTTTTCACAAAGTGTCTAGCTCAGGTATAGCTCATTCCAAGCTGCAGGGTATCCACATTTTTCCATATTTAGACAACTTGCTTATCTTTGCAGTCTTTCAAAGTATCAGGAATCTCTCACTTGGGTGAGACCTCTGTTATGCAAACTTGGATTCCAAGAGAACATTCAAAAACCTTTTTTTTGACTCCTTCACAGAGGTTTGTGTTTGTAGGGCGTCAGCTAGACACCTCAGTTCTAAGAGCTTTTCTTCACAGGAAAAATAGCTCTGTATCTGTATCTGTTTCCTAAGCTTTACACTCAATCTTCAGTCACTGCAAGGGAATACCTCAGGATTTTGGATCTTGTGGCATCTATGACTCATGATAATCTTGGCAAAACTCCACATGAGAAAGACACAGTGATATCTGAAGTCTGTTTGGTTTCAGCATCATCATACTTTCTCTATTCAAATCTCAGTGCTAGGTTTGTCAGAAGAAAAAACATTTGGTAGAAATAGCAAATATCCTTAAATCCAGGTCTCACTTTCTTCCTCACTGTTCCAAAGCAGTCAGTCACATCAGATGCCTTGGACTTTACTTGGCGAACAGTTTCATGAGGGATAAAAGGGCAAGGTGTCTGAGACACCAAGAACAGATGCAAGCGCATAAATATAAAAGAGATGCTTGTCCTAATCAAGGCACTCAACTCTCTGAATCATCTTTGGTCGTCAGGACCTCTTAAAGTTGTTACAGACAATACCACAGTCATGTGGTACATCAACAAGCAAGAGGAAACCAGGTTATACCCCCTTTGCAGGCTTGTCATGTTAGCTTGAGATATAGCTTCAAAGCATAGTCTCAATCTGTCGGCATTCTACATTCCATCCAGAGAAAAATTGGATGGCTGACAAGCTAAGCAGGACAAGGACAGACCCTCATGAGTGGAAACTAGAACAAGGGGTCTTCCAAGATTTGATTCATCTGTGGGGAGTTCAAGTTACCATTTTGCCTCCTCTCTGAACAATCAGCTGTCAAGATTGTGCACCAGGACTCTGTGCAAGAAGTCTTGGAAGACAGATGTGGACAGGAATGTTCCTGTATGCTCTTCCATCCTTTCCACTGCTGTCCAGTGTACTTCAGAAGATTCAGAAGGAATCTTCCAAGATCACTGTGGTGATTCTCTTCTGTTCCAGACAACAGTGGTTCTCCCTTCTTTTGGAAATGGCCCGGGGCAATTACCACAAGCTTCCTCACAGATTGGAACTACTTACACAAGATCAGGAGCATTTGATACACCCTGACCCCAGTCTACTTCAACTGACTAGATGGTCTTAATTCCCTTTAGACACATGTTTTCTGAGGATGTACAGCAAATACTAATGGAGGCAAGAACGTCTGATACTAGAAAAATCATAGAATAGCAAATGGAAAAGGTTTTCTAAACAGTGCCAGCAGCATAACCAGCACCCATTCAGGGCTAGTTGTTCTCTGCTTTTACAATATTTGAGTGACTATCTCATAGCCTTTCTTTTTACCATCAAGGTTCATTTGTTTGCCATTTCAGCACTTCTGACAATGGATCCTCCTCTTTTAATGCATTCTCAGGTTAAAATGTTTTTGAAAGCGGTTTTGCATAAGAGGCCTCCAAGAAAAATACTTGCCCCTCCTTGAGATCTTAATTTTGTGTTAATGAAGCTAACCTTTGTTACAGCTGAACCAGCTAACCTGGCTGACTTGAAATTCCTAATATGGAAAACAGTTTTAATGATTGCTCTGTCCTGTGCAAGAAGGCTATCTTAGTTGCAAGCTCTTATAATGAATCAACTGTATTTCATCTTCCATAGGTAAAGAGCTTCTTTATGAACTAATCCTTCTTATATCCAAGTTTACTTTAAGCCAAATTATTGATCTACCCATTTTTTTCCTAAACCTAAAAATGAGGGAAAGAGAATACTCCATACCTTGCATGTCCACAGGCAACTTGGATACTATCTTGATAGAGCTAAATCTTTCAGATCTTTGTATCAATTTTTCATGTCTTGCGAAGGTAAGAAGAAGGGACAGCCTTTGTCAAAACAGACTATTTCCAAATGGTTGTCTAAGGCTATTACCTTTTGTTATACTCACCATAACAAATCTATTCCAGACAGGATCAAGGCTCACTGTACCAGGGCCTTGGCTTCATCTGTGCCTTTTTGGAAAGGGTTGGATTCCAAAAATATTTTAGAAGCTGCTTTGTTCTCTCTACATACTTTTACAAAGCAATATAAACTTGATTTCTTCTCTTAGGTCCAGCTCGAGCTTTGCTTAGGACCATTCTGTTTTGGCTGCTGGGCTCTTCTTCCACCTCCCAGGTGTAGTTAGTTATAGTAATCTACCTGGGTCTATATTATATCAGCAAATGCTTAAAATAGCGAATGCTGTATAATCGACCCTAATATGTCGAAACATCAAAATGCCGAACACACGGAACAGCAATTTTTTCCCAGGGAAAAAAATCGCTGCAACGTAAAAAAACAAAACAATAAAAAAAAAAAAAAAAAGCAAACACAAAATAAAGTGTGCCCCCCAAACCTCCTTTATTTAAATATACCAACTCTGAGATTGCAACACAGTGGAGGAAATGGCAAAGTCCAGAAAATGGCCCAGATAGATCCAACCTCATCCTGGGATCTGAAAAAGAAGAAATTGATGGACCTGACTTCCTCAGATCTGACACAAAAAGTATTGGATCTGACTATTTCCAGCCCTACCAGTTCAAGTTTGATTTAACTACCCAGAACAAGATACTCACCATCGGTGGATCTAATGCCCTCAAGGGTGTCCTCACCTTTCTTGAAGCTACACCACAGGTCCCCCTCTATTGTTTCCATGCGTTCTTCCAGAAGTTTGATGGAGGAAGATGTGGAAAGAGTGGTAAGGAAGATTCTCTTGGTGCAGAGTCAGGTGGGTGTCTTACCGTCTCCTACCCCTTCAGGTCAGGAGGTCCATTCTTCAACCACACCCCACTACAAGTTCCTCCTGTGACTCCTTCAGCTGTCTCAAAGTCCTTGGATCCAAACTGTCTGGCTCCATTTAGTTCGGATCTGAAGATAGCAATATCTTCATATCTGAAGCTTACTCTGAGTGCTCCAGTTCAGTTGGATCTGGAGAGCTCTTGGAGCCGAAGCTTCACTGTTGGATCCAAAGGCGACTCCGAAGTTTTCAAAGCCATCTCTGTGCCTTGGAATTTCTGCACTGGATATCTCGGCTCTGGCTTCCACCTCAGGGAGATTGCCTTTGGAGCAGAGGAGGACAGCATTGCAAAAGCTTGTCTTTTCGGATCCAAGGACTTCCCTTTCTCCGGAGTGGTCTGCCTTTGAGGCTGTGAAGAGGGTTTTCTGTGCCTCAGCAGAATGAATGGATATAACCTCCTCAGATCCTAAGTTTTCTACCTTCATGTCTCTGAGCTCAGAGCCTCATCACTCTTTACCACAGGGACAGCCAGTCCGAGACCCCCAGGCTTCCCAACAGGGTATCTCGATTTCTTCCAATACCTTCACAGACCATCCCACTGAGGAGGTCCCTTGGAAGAAGACGTGAAACCGGAAGCACTTGCACTTCCCAGAGGAGTGGGTTACCAAAGATACAGGCTTTAATAAAGGTGAAGGGTCCCCACTGTCGTCACCTGAAGATGTCTCATCTGGAAACATCCTCAAGATCCTAAAGCAAAGAAGTGACTGGACACCCACCAATCCTTCATCCGAGGATTCCGTATTCCTGGAGGCTTTTGGTATTGACTTGTCTACCTCCTGGGTTACTCTGCCTGCCAAACAGCTTATTGAGTTAATGTCTCAGTGAGCATGGAAGGAACCCGAAACAGTTGAACCCGTACCTAGGAAACCAGACAAGATTGTGGCAGCACCTTTGCATGAGCAGTTCTGGAGTAAGGGAGTGTCTGTTGATGCCATGATTTTGGTGGCCACCAACAAAAAAGCACTTGCCAAGGAGAGTTCCACATCCCCCTAACATGGAGTCTAGGGTGATGGACAGATTTGGGAAGCATGTCTATGCTTCACCGATCTTCGCCTTAAGGTCACTGAGTTATTTGGCACATTTTACAAGATTACAAAGGGATTTGATGTAGAAACTATCAAATACCCTCTCAGGATCCATTTCTGCAGAGGTCCAATCATCTGTGACTTCACAGTTGGCTACCCTGCAATCTATTTTTAATTCATTCATGAGGCTGATTTCAGATGTAACCAAAGGAACATCAAGGGCAGTGGGTACAGGCATTGCCATTAGGAGACATGCCTGGATGCGCTTTTGTGATTTTATGGAACCTTTCAAGTTGTTATTAGTCAATGCTCCTTTTGACTGTATTTCTTTGTTTGGCCCCAAAGTGAAGGATACATTATTCAGGTGTAAGAACAATAGAAAGACCCTATCTGCTGTGGGCATACATCTTTCGACCTCTCAAAGAGCCTTTTTAGGAATTAAGGAGGTGGTTGGAAAATGTGGTTCAAAAATTCCAGGGTCCATTCCAGGACATGATCCAAGAAATCTAAGACAACTAGGTCTTTAATGTCCCAAAACAAGTTATAAAAAGCGTGTTTGGTTTAAACAGTTATTAATTGGCTTTGCAGCGCTATTGTGCATTTGTATGAAATAAATTGGAATACTTCAATGTGGTTGCTGTGTGTTTGTGTAAAACAAAATGACCAGTGGTCTTTTTTACCATGATTATACACCTGTGATGTATACAGTCAGCAAACTGACTATGACTACCGAGTACAACGGCTGTCTGTGAATGAAAATGACTGACCCTGCTGTCATGATCTGGTTATTCAGTCTAGTGTTCACTTGTATAAAGCAAGTTGGAATACTATGTTTTGGTCAGTTTTTTTAAATCACAGTCAAACATATGAAGTATACACAATCAGTAGAGTTTTTATAATTGATAAGTAAGGAGGTCATATGTGGGTAAAACTAACTTCCACAGCTGTTGCTTGATCACTGTTAAATAGTCACTGATATGATTTGGAAGAAGCAGTGTCACACAATATACTGGATTTGCTGAAATCGGGATAATTGATCATTGCAATGACTTATATTTGCATATGCATATATGTGGGTGGTGTTGCAATGCATGTGAATAACAAGTTGGATATAATTTATTTCGTGTTCTCGCACAACAGCATTGTACACAATTTGGTTTGGGCAGGATGCATGTAAAAGCATCTGATCATTGGCAGAGTGGTGCAGTGAGTAGCATTGCCATCTGAATGGTGTTTGGTTCTTTGGTTATTTTCTTGGCTGTGGCTTCTTCTGTGTCTAGTCTGCATGTCCTTCCTGTCTCTGTATGGATTTTGTCCTGGAGCTCTGGTTTCTTCCAACACTCTAAAGACATGTCATA